>NC_041390.1:2152136-2166415 GCF_002162155.2 Triticum dicoccoides | reverse complement strand
TCAATCTCCTAGGGACGGCGCCCCCCTTAGGGGTCCTATATATAGTGGGGGGGGAGGGAGGGCAGCCGCACCCTAGCCCCTGGCGCCTCCCTCTCCCTCCCATGACACTCCTCCCTCTCCCTGAGCTTGGCGAAGCCCTGCCGAGATCACCGTTGCTTCCACCACCACGCCATCGTGCTGCTGGATCTTCATCAACCTCTCCTTCCCCCTTGCTGGATCAAGTTGGATGAGACGTCTTCCCAACCGTACGTGTGTTGAATGCGGAGGTGCCGTCCGTTCGGCGCTAGGTCATCGGTGATTTGGATCACGACGAGTACGACTCCATCAACCCCGTTCTCTTGAACGCTTCCGCTCGCGATCTACAAGGGTATGTAGATGCACTCTCCTCTCCCTCGTTGCTAGATCACTCCATAGATTGATCACTGCCACCTTGGTCACATAGGTGTCAAACGCATGAAGAAGCTCCATGCAGATGGACTTTTGGAGTCTCTTGATTACGAATCATTTGACACGTGCAGACCATGCCTCATGGGTAAAATGACCAAGACTCCGTTCTTAGGAACAATGGAGCGAGCAACCAACTTATTGGAAATCATACATACTGATGTGTGCGGTCCAATGAGTGTTGAGGCTCGCGATGGCTATCGTTATGTTCTCACCCTCACTGATGACTTGAGTAGATATTGGTATGTCTACTTAATGAAACACAAGTCTGAGACCTTTGAAAAGTTCAAGGAATTTTATAGTGAGGTTGAGAATCAACATGACAGGAAAATCGAGTTCTTGCGATCATATCATGGGGGAGAATACTTGAGTCACGAATTTGTCACACACTTAAGGAAATGTGGAATAGTTTCACAACTTACGCCGCCTGGAACACCTCAGCGTAATGGTGTGTCCGAACGTCGTAATCGCACTCTATTGGATATGGTGCGATCTACGATGTTTCTTACCGATTTACCGCTGTCATTTTGGGGCTATGCTTTAGAGACTGCCGCATTCACTTTAAATAGGGCTCCGTCGAAATCCGTTGAGATGACACCGTATGAATTATGGTTTGGGAAGAAACCTAAGCTGTCGTTTCTAAAAGTTTGGGGATGCGATGCTTATGTCAAGAAACTTCAACCTAAAAAGCTCGAACCCAAGTCGGAAAAATGCGTCTTCATAGGATACCCTAAAGAAACTATTGGGTATACCTTCTACCTCATATCCGAAGGCAAGATCTTTGTTGCCAAGAATGGATCCTTTCTAGAGAAAGAGTTTCTCTCGAAAGAAATAGGTGGGAGGAAAGTAGAACTTGATGAAGTATTACCTCTTGAACCGGAGAGTGGCGCAGCTCAGGAAATTGTTCCTGAGGTGCCTGCCCCGACTAGAGAGGAAGTTAATGATGATGATCATGAAACTTCAGATCAAGTTGCTACTGAACTTCGTAGGTCCACAAGGACACGTTCCGCACCAGAGTGGTACGGCAACCCTGTCTTGGAAATCATGTTGTTAGACAACAGTGAACCTTTGAACTATGAAGAAGCGATGGCGGGCCCGAATTCCGACAAATGGCTGGAAGCCATGAAATACGAGATAGGATCCATGTATGAAAACGAAGTATGGACTTTGACTGACTTGCCCGATGATCGGCGAGCCATAGAAAATAAATGGATCTTTAAGAAGAAGATAGACACGGCTGGTAATGTAACCGTCTATAAAGCTCGGCTTGTCGCTAAGGGTTATCCACAAGTTCAAGGGGTTGACTATGATGAGACTTTCTCACCCGTAGCGAAGCTGAAGTCCGTCCGAATCATGTTAGCAATTGCCGCATTCTATGATTATGAGATATGGCAAATGGACGTCAAAATAGCATTCCTTAATGGTTTCCTTAAGGAAGAATTGTATATGATGCAGCCGGAAGGTTTTGTCGATCCTAAGAATGCTGACAAGGTGTGCAAGCTCCAACGCTCGATCTACGGGCTGGTGCAAGCATCTCGGAGTTGTAACATTCGTTTTGATGAGATGATCAAAGCGTTTGGGTTTACGCAGACTTATGGAGAAGCCTGCATTTACAATAAAGTGAGTGGGAGCTCTATAGCATTTCTCATATTGTATGTGGATGACATACTATTGATGGGAAATGATATAGAATTCTTGGAAAGCATAAAGGCCTACTTGAACAAGTGTTTTTCAATGAAGGATCTTGGAGAAGCTGCTTACATATTAGGCATCAAGATCTATAGAGATAGATCGAGACGCCTCATTGGTCTTTCACAGAGTACGTACCTTGACAAGATATTGAAGAAGTTCAATATGGATCAATCAAAGAAGGGGTTCTTGCCTGTATTGCAAGGTACGAGATTGAGCACGGCTCAATGCCCGACCACGACAGAAGATAGAGAAAAGATGAGTGTCGTCCCCTATGCCTCGGCCATAGGGTCTATCATGTATGCTATGCTGTGTACCAGACATGATATAAACCTTGCCGTAAGTTTGGTAGGAAGGTACCAAAGCAATCCCGGCATGGAACACTGGACAGCGGTCAAGAATATCCTGAAGTACCTGAAGAGGACTAAGGATATGTTTCTCGTTTATGGAGGTGACGAAGAGCTCGTCATAAAGGGTTATGTCGATGCTAGCTTCGACACAAATCTGGATGACTCTAAGTCACAAACCGGATACGTGTATATTTTGAATGGTGGGGCAGTAAGCTAGTGCAGTTGCAAGCAAAGCATTGTGGCGGGATCTACATGTGAAGCGGAGTACATGGCAGCCTCGGAGGCAGCACAAGACGCAATCTGGGTGAAGGAATTCATTACCGACCTAGGAGTCATACCCAATGCGTCGGGCCCGATGACTCTCTTCTCTGACAACATTGGAGCTATTGCCCTTGCCAAGGAGCCCAGGTTTCACAGGAAGACCAGGCATATCAAACGTCGCTTCAACTCCGTTCGTGAAAGTGTTCGAAATGGAGACATAGATATTTGTAAAGTAGATACGGACCTGAATGTGGCAGATCCATTGACTAAACCTCTCCCTAGAGCAAAACATGATCAACACCAGAACTGCATGGGTCTTCGATTCATCACAATGTAACTAGACTATTGACTCTGGTGCAAGTGGGAGACTGTTCGAAATATGCCCTAGAGACAATAATAAAATGGTTATTATTATATTTCTTTGTTCATGATAATTGTCTATTGTTCATGCTATAATTGTGTTATCCAGAAATCGTAATACATGTGTGAATACATAGACCACAACACGTCCCTAGTGATCCTCTAGTTGACTAGCTCGTTGATCAAAAGATAGTCATGGTTTCCTGACTATGGACATTGGATGTCATTGATAACGGGATCACATCATTAGGGGAATGATGTGATGGACAAGCCCCAATCCTAAGCATAGCTCAAAGATCGTGTAGTTCATTTGCTATAGCTTTTCCGAATGTCAAGTATCATTTCCTTAGACCATGAGATTGTGCAACTCCCGGATACCTTAGGAGTTCTTTGGGTGTGCCAAACGTCACAACGTAACTGGGTGACTATAAAGGTACACTACGGGTATCTCTGAAAGTGTCTGTTGGGTTGGCACGAATCGAGACTGGGATTTGTCACTCCGTATGACGGAGAGGTATCTCTGGGCCCACTCGGTAATGCATCATCATAATGAGCTCAATGTGACCAATTGGTTGATCACGGGATCATGCATTAAGGTACGAGTAAAGTGACTTGCCGGTAACGAGATTGAACGAGGTATTGGGATACCGACGATCAAGTCTCGGGCAAGTAACGTACCAATTGACAAAGGGAATTGTATACGGGATTGATTGAATCCTCGATATCGTGGTTCATCCGATGAGATCATCGAGGAGCATGTGGGAGCCAACATGGGTATCCGGATCCCGCTATTGGTTATTGACCGGAGAGTCGTCTCGGTCATGTCTGCGTGTCTCCCGAACCCATAGGGTCTACACACTAAAGGTTCGGTGACACGAGGGTTGTTGAGATATTAGTATACGGTAACACGAAAGTTGTTCAGAGTCCCGGATGAGATCCCGGACATCACGAGGAGTTTCGGAATGGTTCGGAGGTGAAGATTTATATATAGGAACTTAAGTTTCAGCCATCGGGAAAGTTTTGGGGGTAATCTGTATTGTACCGGGACCACCGGAAGGGTCCCGGGGGTCCACCGGGTGGGGCCACCTATCCCGGAGGGCCCCATGGGCTGAAGTGGGAGGGGAACCAGCCCCTAGTGGGCTGGTGCACCCTCCATGGGCCTCCCCTGCGCCTATGGTTGGAAACCCTAGGGGTGGGGGCGCCCCACTTGGCTTGGGGGGCACTCCACCCCCTTGGCCGCCGCCCCCCCTTGGAGATTCAATATCCTAGGGCCGGCGCCCCCCCTTAGGGGTCCTATAGATAGTGGGGGGAGGGAGGGCAGCCGCACCCTAGCCCCTGGCGCCTCCCTCTCCCTCCCGTGACACTCCTCCCTCTCCCTGAGCTTGGCGAAGCCCTGCCGAGATCACCGTTGCTTCCACCACCACGCCGTCGTGCTGCTGGGTCTTCATCAACCTCTCCTTCCCCCTTGCTGGATCAAGTTGGAGGAGACGTCTTCCCAACCGTACGTGTGTTGAACGCGGAGGTGCCGTCCGTTCGGCGCTAGGTCATCGGTGATTTGGATCACGACGAGTACAACTCCATCAACCCCGTTCTCTTGAACGCTTCCGCTCGCGATCTACAATGGTATGTAGATGCACTCTCCTCTCCCTCATTGCTAGATGACTCCATAGATTGATCTTGGTGATGCGTAGAAAATTTTAAAATTCTGCTACGTTCCCCAACAGAACCTATGAACTATGAGGAAGTGATGATGAGCCCAGATTCCGTGAAATGGCTTAAGGCCATGAAATCTGAGATGGGATCCATGTATGAGAACAAAGTATCGACTTTGATTGACTTGCCCGATGATCGGTGAGCCATTCAGAATAAATGGCTCTTCAAGAGGAAGACGAACGCTGATAGTAGTGTTACTATCTACAAAGCTCGAATTGTCGCAAAAAGTTTTTGAGAAGTTCAAGGTGTTGACTACAAAGATATTTTCTCACTCATATCGATGCTTAAAAGTCTTTCCAAATCATGTTAGCAGTTGCCACATTTTATGAAATCTGGCAAATGGATATCAAAACTACATTCCTTAATGGATTTATTTAAGAAGTTGTATATGATGCAACCAGAAGGTTTTGTCAATCCTAAAAGTGTTAACAGAGTGTGCAAGCTCCAGCGATCCATCTATGGACTGGTGCAAGCATCTCAGAGTTGGAATATACGCTTTGATGAGTGGATCAAAGCATATGGTTTTATACGGACTTGCGGTGAAGGCTGTATTTACAAGAAAGTGAGTGGGAGCACTACAGCCTTTCTGATAAGTATATGTGAATGACATATTGTTGATCGGAAATGATGTAGAATTTTCTGGAAAGCATAAAGGAGAATTTGAAAGGATTTTTTCAAAGAAAGAATTACCTGTAAAGCTGCTTACATATTGGGCATCAAGATCTATAAAGATAGATCAAGACACTTGATAAGACTTTCGATGAGTACATACCTTGATAAGATTTTGAAGGAGTTCAAAATGGATCAGCCAAAGAAGGAGTTCTTGCCTAAGTTGTAAGGTGTGAAATTGAGTAATGACTCAAAACAAGACCACGGCAGAAAACAGAAAGAGAATGAAAAGTCATTCCCTATGCCTCAGTCATAGGTTCTATAAAGTATGCTATGCTGTGTACCAGACTTATTGTATACCTTAGCATGATTTTGGCAAGGGGGTACAATAGTGATCTAGAAGTAGATAACTCACTACTGCAGGATGCTGCTAACGCGACACTATGATCAGAGACCCTTCGACGAAACTGTGTGCAATGCCATAATCGCAAATGGTGGTGTCAAAAAACCATCAAAAAGGTGCAAAACGTTTGCGATGGAGGATGCATCAAACACGGTTCAGATTTTAGTTGCGTGTGCGATGCAGGGCATACAATTCAGTTCAGTTAACCATTTGCGATAAGGAGGAACAAAAGAAATGGGCAGCCAGATGAAGGTGTGTGCAATGTACAACATACGGTTCACTCGGATGAACTGTTTGTGATTAGGCAACACAAAAGAAACGGCCAGACAGATCAAAGATGTGTGCGATATACCGCATGCGGTTCACTCGGATGAACTGTTTGCGTTGAGACACGAGAACAGAAATGGTTCAAATGAACAAGATGTGTGTGATACGAGGCAAACAGGTCTGTAATCGGAAACGTGTGCGAAGACCGATAACAACACAGACGATTACTGCTAACAAGCCGTGTGTGTTGTGAGCAAACGATTGCTGGTATACAATTGTGAGTGATTGATGAAAACATCACCGACGGGTTCCATTGTTTAGTCCATGTGCGATGTGATTTTCTTTGTCCACACAACATCTACGCTCTGTCTATATAGCATCAACATATATACTTAAATGACAACATTGCATAACCAAATTCAGCATACAATTACACAAGTGACTACACACATAACATTTCCACACACCAAAGAAAGCAATTACATGCATACTAAAGTAGGAGAAAAGAGGATCTAATCATCTACTTATTGTTGCGGCGACGCTTGCCATTGCTCTGCTTCTGGCTGGATCCCTGGCCATTTTGGGGAAGGAGACACTTCCTCATGTCAACGATCCACCTATACATGTCGTAGCTCGTGTGTATGCCTCCTTGGCCGCGTACACGACATGAGCTTTGTCGAGTTTCTCCATCCAGGCCGAGTGCCAGGCATGCTTGTCCTTGTTGCACAAATCCTTCATGTCTTTGTAGTAGGGGTCGATGATGGCCTCGACGAGGTGAACCAGTGAGTCCTTCTCATGCTCCTTGCTTCCCCAGATCTTGTATTGGCCCTGGATGTCGACAAGATTATGGCAGGCGATGCCCGAATTCTAGAGCGCCTTTACATCGTTGGTGATGTCCACCGTAGCGAACATGTAGTGGGGGCTATTGACAAACCTGGGGAAACGCTCGCAAGGCCTTGTGCCTAGGCAGTAGTGGTAGACAAGGACGTGGTGGCGCACGCACATCTGGGCGACGGTGACCTTGGGACGAGACCCGACATGAGCGCGGGTTCATATCTACTACACAACCTTCTTCTTGTAGACATTGTTGGGCCTCCAAGTGCAGAGGTTTGTAGGACAGTAGCAAATTTCCCTCAAGTGGATGACCTAAGGTTTATCAATCCGTAGGAGGCGTAGGATGAAGATGGTCTCTCTCAAACAACCATGCAACCAAATAACAAAGAGTCTCTTGTGTCCCCAACACACCCAATACAATGGTAAATTGTATAGGTGCACTAGTTCGGCGAAGAGATGGTGATACAAGTGGTATATGGATAGTAGATATAGGTTTTTGTAATCTGAGAATATAAAAAAAACAAGGTAATAAATGATAAAAGTGAGCACAGATTGTATTGCAATGCTAGGAAACAAGGCCTAGGGTTCATACTTTCACTAGTGCAAGTTCTATCAACAATAATAACATAATTAGATCACATAACTATCCCTCGACATGCAACAAAGAGTCACTCCGAAGTCACTAATAGCGGAGAACAAACGAAGAGATTATGGTAGGGTATGAAACCACCTCAAAGTTATTATTTCCAATCAATCTGTTGGGCTATTCCTATAAGTGTCACAAACAGCCCTAGAGTTCGTACTAGAATAACACCTTAAGACACAAATCAACCAAAACCCTAATGTCACCTAGATACTCCAATGTCACCTCAAGTATCCGTGGGTATGATTATACGATATGCATCACACAATCTCAGATTCATCTATTCAACCAACACAAAGAACCTCAAAGAGTGCCCCAAAGTTTCTACCGGAGAGTCAAGACGAAAATGTGTGCCAACCCCTATGCATAGGTTCATGGGAGGAACCCGCAAGTTGATCACCAAGACATACATCAAGTGGATCAATAGAATACCCCATTGTCACCACGGGTATCCCACGCAAGACATACATCAAGTGTTCTCAAATCCTTAAAGACTCAATCCGATAAGATAACTTCAAAGGGAAAACTCAATCCATTATAAGAGAGAAGAGGGGGGGGGGGAAGAAACATCATAGGATCCAAATATAATAGCAAAGCTTGCGATACATCAAGATCGTATCACCTCAAGAACACGAGAGAGAGAGAGAGAGAGAGAGAGAGAGATCAAACACACAGCTACTTGTACATACCCTCAGCCCCGAGGGAGAACTACTCCCTCCTTGTCATGGAGAGCACCGAGATGATGAAGATGGCCACCGGAGAGGGATTGCCCCCTCCGACAGGGTGCCGAAACGGGTCTAGATTGATTTTCGGTGGCTACGGGAGGCTTCTGGCGGCGGAACTCCTGATCTATTGTGCTCCCTGATAGTTTTAGGGTATATGGATATATATATATATATAGGCGGAAGAAATACATCAGGGGAGCCACGAGGGGCCCACGAGGGTGGAGGGCGCGCCCCCTGCCTCGTGCTCTCCTCGTTGATCCCCTAACGTGCACTCCAAGTCTCCTATATTGCTTTCTTTCTAAAAGTAACTTTTCTGAAGGTTTCATTCCGTTTGGACCCCGTTTGATATTCCTTTTCTGCGAAAGACTGAAACAAGGGAAAAACAGAAACTGGCACTGGGCTCCAGGTTAATAGGTTAGTCCCAAAAATCATCTAAAATAGCATATAAATGCATATAAAACATCCAAGGTTGATAATATAATAGCATGGAACAATCAAAAATTATAGATACGTTGGAGACGTATCAGCATTCCCAAGTTTAATTCCTACTCGTCCTCGAGTAGGTAAATGATAAAAACAGAATTTTTGATGTGAAATGCTACCTAACATATTTCTCTAAATAGTTCTCTTTATTGTGGCATGAATTTTCAGATCCATAAGATTCAAGACAAAAGTTTAATATTGACATAAAAATAATAATACTTCAAGCATACTAACTAAGCAATCATGTCTTCTCAAAATAACATGGCCAAAGAAAGTTCATCCCTACAAAATCATATAGTTTGGTCATGCTCCATTTTCGTCACACAAGAATGCTCTCATCACGCACAACCCCGTTGACAAGCCAAGCAATTGTTTAATACTTTAGTAATCTCAAACTTTTTTCAACTTTCACGCAATACATGAGCGTGAGCCATGGGTATAGCACTATGGGTGGAATAGAATATAATGAGGGGGTTATGTGGAGAAGACAAAAAGGAGAAAGTCTCACATTGATGCGACTAATCAATGGGCTAGGGAGATTCCCATCAATTGATGTCAATGCAAGGAGTAGGGATTGCCATGCAACGGATGCACTAGAGCTATAAATGTATGAAAGCTCAAAAAGAAACTAAGTGGGTGTGCATCCAACTTGCTTGCTCACGAAGACCTAGAGCACTTGAGGAGGCCCATTGTTGGAATATACAAGCCTAGTTCTATAATGAAAATTTCCCACTAGTATATGCAAGTGAAAAAACAAGAGACTCTATCATGAAGATCATGGTGCTACTTTGAAGAACAAGTGTGGAAAAAAAGGATAGTAGCATTGTCCCTTTTTTATTTTTTTATTTGGCCTTTCCTTTTTTTATTTGGCCTTTCCTTTTTTATTTGGCCCTTTTTTGGCCTTTATTTTCTTTTTCTTTTTTTAGGATAATGCTCTATTAATGATGATCATCACACTTCTATTTATTTACAACTCAAAGATTACAACTCGATACTAGAACAAGATATGACTCTATATGAATGCCTCCGGCGGTGTACCGGGATTGCGATGAATCAAGAGCGACATGTATGAAAAATTATGAACAGTGGCTTTGCCACAAATACGATGTCAACTACATGATCGTGCAAAGCAATATGACAATGATGATGCGTGTCATAATAAACGGAACGGTGGAAAGTTGCATGGCAATATATCTCGGAATGGCTATGGAAATGCCATAATAGGTAGGTATGGTGGCTGTTTTGAGGAAGATATAAGGAGGTTTATGTGTGATAGAGCGTATCATATCACGGGGTTTGGATGCACCGGTGAAGTTTGCACCAACTCTCAATGTGAGAAAGGGCAATGCACGGTACCGAAGAGGCTAGCAATGATGGAAGGGTAAGAGTGCGTATAATCCATGGACTCAACATTAGTCATAAAGAACTCACATACTTATTGCAAAAATCTACAAGTCATCAAAAACGAAGTATTACGCGCATGCTCCTAGGGAGATAGATTGGTAGGAAAAGACCATCGCTCGTCCCCGACCACCACTCAGAAGGAAGACAATCAAATAACACCTCATGTTTCAAATTTGTTACACAACGTTTACCATACGTGCATGCTACGGGACTTGCAAACTTCAACATAAGTATTTCTCAAATTCACAACTACTCAACTAGCATAACTTTGATATCACTATCTCCATATCTCAAAACAATCATCAAGTATCAGACTTCTCTTAGTATTCAATGCACTTATATGAAAGTTTTTATTATATCCCTCTTGGATGCCCATCGTATTAGGACTAATTTCATAACCAAAGAAAATTACCATGCTGTTTAGGACTCTCAAAATAATATAAGTGAAGCATGAGAGTTCATCTATTTCTATAAAATAAAACCACCACCGTGCTCTAAAAGGATATAAGTGAAGCACTAGAGCAAATGACAAACTACTTCGAAAGATATAAGTGAAGATCAATGAGTAGTCGAATAATTATGCAATTATGTGAAGACTATATAACATTTAATAATTTCAGATCTTGGTATTTTATTCAAACAGAAGCAAAACAAAAGTAAATAAAATGACGCTCCAAGAAAAACACATATCATGTGGCGAATAAAAATATAGCTTCAAGTAAAGTTACCGATGAATGAAGACGGAAGAGGGGATGCCATCCGGGGCATCCCCAAGCTTAGGCTCTTGTTTGTCCTTGAATATTACCTTGGGGTGCCTTGGGCATTCCCAAGCTTAGGCTCTTGCCAATCCTTATTCCATAGTCCATCTAATCTTTACCCAAATCTTGAAAACTTCACAACACAAAACTTAACAGAAAACTCGTAAGCTCCATTGCGAAAGAAAACAAAACACCACTTCAAGGTACTGTAATGAACTCATTCTTTATTTATATTGGTGTTAAACCTACTGTATTCCAATTTATCTATGGTTTATAAACTCTTTTACTAGCCATAGATTCATCAAAATAAGCAAACAACACACGAAAAAATGAAACTGTCAAAAACAGAACAGTCTGTAGTAATCTGTAGCTAACGCAAACTTATGGAACCCCAAAAATTCTAAAATAAATTTCTGGACCTGAGTAATTTATCTATTAATCATATTCAAAAATAATTAACTAAATATCACGTTCCAAATAAAAATGGTAGCAGTTCTCGTGAGCGCTAAAGTTTCTGTTTTTTACAGCAAGATCAACAAGACTTTCCCCAAGTCTTCCCAACGGTTCTACTTGGCACAAACACTAATTAAACACAAAAAACACAACCAAAACAGAGGCTAGATAAATTATTTATTACTAAACAGGAGAAAAATGCAAGGAATAAAAATAAAATTGGGTTGCCTCCCAACAAGCGCTATTGTTTAACGCCCCTAGCTAGGCATAAAAAGCAAGGATAGATCTAGGTATTGCCATCTTTGGTAGGCAATCCATAAGTGGCTCTCATAATAGATTCATAAGGTAACTTAATTTTCTTTCTAGGAAAGTGTTCCATGCCTTTCCTTAACAGAAATTGGAATCTAATATTTCCTTCCTTTATATCAATAATTGCACCAAACGTTCTAAGGAAAGGTCTACCGAGAATAATAGGACATGAAGGATTGCAATCTATATCAAGAACGATAAAATCTACGGGCACATAATTACTATTTGCAACAATAAGAACATTATTAATTCTTCCCATAGGTTTCTTAATAGTGGAATCCGCAAGGTGCAAGTTTAGAGAGAAATCATCAAAATCACGGAAACCTAACAAATCACACAAAGTCTTTGGAATCGTGGAAACACTAGAACCCAAATCACACAAAGCATAGCATTAATGATCTTTAATTTTAATTTTAATAGTTGGTTCCCACTCATCATAAAGTTTTCTAGGGATAGAAACTTCCAACTCAAGTTTTTCTTCATAAGATTGCATCAAAGCATCAAAGATATGTTTGGTAAAAGCTTTATTTTGACTATAAGCATGGGGAGAATTTAGCACGGATTGCAACAAGGAAATAAAATCTATCAAAGAGCAGCCATCATAATTAAATTCCTTGAAATCCAAAATAGTAGGTTCATTAACATCTAGAGTTTTGATCTCTTCAATCCCACTTTCATCAAATTTAGCATCAAGATCTAAAAACTCCGAATTTTTGGAACGCCTTCTAGGTAAAGGTGGATCATATTCAGTCCCATCATTATCAAGACTCATATTGCAAAACAAAGATTTAATAGGGGACACATCAATAACTTTTAGATCTTCATCTTTATTATCAAAGTTCTCCGGTTTAGCGGCCATCTTATTAACTAAGGTAGCCTGCTTATCCGATATTTCAGTTGTCAACTTCTCAAGACGAGCAATTTGGGATCTTAAACCATCAAATTCTTTAGACATATCATCGAGCTCTTTATTCATATAACTCTTAAAACTTTTTTGTTCCTTAAGCTCGTTTTTGAAGAAATTATTATGCTCAAATTGCAAAACCATAAAACTCCTGACGTTGCTCTCGATCTCTTCTAACCTTTTAAGGTGAAGATCACCAAATCTAGGTACGTAGAGCCATCGTGACAAGCAAGCAATCCAACACACAAGCAGACAAGGAACGGGCAAAAAGAGGCAAATAGAGAAAGAGAGGGAGGATAGAGAGAGAGAGGGTGAATAAAACGACAAGGGTAAAGTGGGGGAGAGGAAAATGAGAGGCAAATAGCAAATAATGTAATGCGGGAGATAATGGTTTGTGATGGGTACTTGGTATGTTGACTTTTGCATAGACCTCCCTGGCAACGGCGCCAGAAATCTTTCTTGCTACCTCTTGAGCACTGCGTTGGTTTTCCCTTGAAGAGGAAAGGGTGATGCAGCAAAGTAGCGTAAGTATTTCCCTCAGTTTTTGAGAACCAAGGTATCAATCTAGTAGGAGGCTACGCGCGAGTCCCTCGCACCTACACAAAACAAATAAATCCTCGCAACCAACGCGATAAGGGTTGTCAATCCCTACAAACTAACTTACGAGAGTGACTGATAGATATGATAAGATAATATTTTTGGTATTTTTATGATAAAGATGCAAAGTAAAATAAAAGCAAAGTAAAAAAGCAAAGGAAATAACTAAGTGTTGGAAGATTAATATGATGAAGGTAGACCCGGGAGCCATAGGTTTCACTAGTGGCTTCTCTCAAGAGCATAAGCATTTTACGGTGGGTGAACAAATTACTGTTGAGTAATTGATAGAATTGAGCATAGTTATGAGAATATCTAGGTATGATCATGTATATAGGCATCACGTCCGAGACAAGTAGACCGACTCCTGCCTGCATCTACTACTATTACTCCACACATCGACCGCTATCCAGCATGCATCTAGAGTATTAAGTTCATAAGAACAAAGTAATGCCTTAAGCAAGATGACATGATGTAGAGGGATAAATTCATGCAATATGATAAAAAAAACATCTTGTTATCCTCGATGGCAACAATACAATACGTGCCTTGCTTCCCCTACTATCACCGGGAAAGGACACCGCAAGATTGAACCCAAAGCTAAGCACTTCTCCCATTGCAAGAAAGATCAATCTAGTAGGCCAAACCAAACTGATAATTCGAAGAGACTTGTAAAGATAACCAATCATACATAAAAGAATTCAGAGAAGATTCAAATATTGTTCATAGATAAACTTGATCATAAACCCACCATTCATCGGTCTCAACAAACACATCGCAAAAGAAGATTACATCGAATAGATCTCCACAAGAGAGGGGGAGACCATTGTATTGAGATCCAAAAAGAGAGAACAAGCCATCTAGCTAATAACTATGGACCCGAAGGTCTGAGGTAAACTACTCACACTTCATGGGAGAGGCTATGGTGTTGATGTAGAAGCCCTTCGTGATCAATGCCCCCTCCGGCGGAGCACCGAAACAGGCCCCAAGATGGGATCTCGTGGATACAGAAAGTTACGGCGGTGGAATTAGGGTTTTGGCTCCGTATCTGATCGTTTGGGGGTACACGGGTTTAT
>NC_041390.1:2136725-2151881 GCF_002162155.2 Triticum dicoccoides | reverse complement strand
TGGTTGCTTGACGTAGGGTCCAAGTCTCCTGGATCTTGTTCGTTCCAAAAATCACGTTCCCGAAGGTTTCATTCCGTTTGGACTCCGTTTGATATTCTTTTTCTGCGAAACTTTGAAATAGGCAAAAACAACAATTCTGGGTTGGGCCTCCGGTTAATAGGTTAGTCCCAAAAATAATATAAAAGTGAATAATAAAGCCCAATAATGTCCAAAACAGAAGATAATATAGCATGGAGCAATCAAAAATTATAGATACGTTGGAGACATATCATGCCACCGCCGCCCACTGGGGCGGCGCGGCGTGCGGAGATCACGTGTATCCGCGCCTCTCTGCCACGGGTGGTGAGGGAAGGTCCACGGTACGTCCCCGATAGCCCACTGTGGGAGCCCTACTTCCGCCGCCGCCACGCCGAGCTACTCGAGGCCACCAACAGCGTCGTGCCCTCCTGAAGGCTCAACTCCGAAGGCCGGCGCCGATGGTGGGGCGTGCCCGGTCGCACGCTGGAGGCCATCATCGAGTACATCGAGGGCGGCAACACGCCGAGGCTGGAGTACCCCGCTCCCCCGTCCTTCTCTCGCCGGCATGGGAGCTCATGGACACCGAGGCCCATGGACCCGGGGGCGTCCTCCTCCTCGTCCGGCCGCTCGTCCGGCTCTCCCTGCCTCTGCCCCCTCAAGCCGGAGCCCTAGGACACGCCTGTCAGCGTACGCACCCACAGCTCCGGCGTCTACATCGATGACTCCACCCCCGCCTCTGGCCGACTCATCCTCGTTAGGCCGAAGCCGGAGCCCGGCCTCCCCGGGGAGTACAAGGAGATAGCCCGGCGCGGCTTCTCTGACGAGGATGCTCTACAGTGGGCGCGGGATGACTACCTCCATGACGAGATGGCCCAGCAGCGTCGGGCCCTGGAGGAGATAGCCGCCCGCAAGCGTGGGCGCGAGGATGAGCATCGTGTGATGATCCTCGACAGCGATGAGGACGAGGACGCCCCCGAACCGTCCAACCCGCCACGCCAACCTGGGGAGGGTTGCAGCAGGGACGGCGGCCGCGGAGGAGGCGACGACGACGGCGGCGGCGGCGACTACACGCGGTTCTACAGCCTCCTCGGCATGTAGAGCTGCAAGGGCGGCGGGCGGCGAGGAGACGGCGGGCCTAGTAGCATTTTTTTCCTTTTTGTAAAATATTTTAAATATGTTTGAACTCACTGAAGTTTGGTTGAATTTGCGCCGTGTTTGTGCCGGAATTTAATTTTTAAAAAAACATGGGCGCCGCGACTGGGGGAAATCACGCCCCCAGCGCACGGTTTGCGCCGGTGCGTCCCAGGGGCGATTTTTAGCACCTCCTGGAGGGCCAACGGCTGGAGATGCTCTTAGCCACACAGTTTTATAGTAATATTTACACAACTGAGTGGGTGCCAGACATGGATCAGGTACCGAATGCAGTCCCAGTTAAAGTGATATTCTCCATGAATGAATTGTTGAATGTGAGACATGGCTACTACTTAAAGCGGAAACACTATGTGTAATTAGGTACTACTAGAAAAAATGCCCGTGCGTTGCAACGAGAGATAAAAAGGAGCACACGCCACTGCTGGTCGAGCACGCCGCCGTGCTTTGACTCCTAAGACCGTCGTCCTTGCTCGCGCCACCGCTAGTTTTAGCCTTGTAGTCTGAAGCTTCCGCCCACTGCGTTGCCGGTCGCCGCTGGTTTGCCGAGCCCCTGTCGGCAGATCCACATCGCCCACTCTCGTCTGTCGACCTTCGCCATGTGTGCGCTGACGCAAGCTTCACGTCTATCAGCAGGAGTCAGCGCACCACTCCTAGTTGTCACCACCATGGCCCGTTGCCGCCGCGAACCACGCGCTTGGCTTGGCACGCCGCGAGCATCGTGTACTACCACCATCACATCGCACGAGCCACGTGCGCTGGCCCATCGCCGGGTCACAGACCCGCACCATCATGCCAGCATGCCACCGCGAGACATAGTGTTGCAGACGTGCCTTGGCCGCCCACTATGTTATCAGCTACCGGTGGTGTGTCGAGCCCCTATGCCGGCAGATGCATGTCACTCACTCTCGTCCACTGTCCTTCATCCCGTGTGCACTGTCGCGAGCTTCACGCCGACCAGCAGGAGTCGCCGCACCGCTCCTAGTCGTCGCCACCATGCCCTGCTAGCAACCGCGCCCCGAGTGCCCACGCGCCTTGGCCCGGCTGGCTAAGAGCATCACGTGCTACCACCATCAGCCGTAATGTTTCGGACGTGCATAGACCGCGCTGGATGCATGACCTGATCCACCCAGGCCAGCCAGAGACGCTGCGAGTGTCCCTCTACCGAGCGTCACAGTTTTAACTGGGCTCGAGTTGGGCTTAAGAGGCGAGTTTGACTCCCCTATAGTGACTAACATTTATAAATTTTTCTTTTTTTATGAATTGTTCTGTTTGGCGGACAAGAAGAAAAATCAATCTTTTTCTCACTTATGGGTGACATTGATGGGTAATTTTCATCAACTCTAGACACACTTTAAATCTCAACCGTCAATCTTTATAGTTAACATAAAATCAACGGATATAAAGGGATGACCTATGAAGAACTATGAAATCTTCCGTCCTTTAGTATTAGATAAAGAAGAGGGGAGCCATGGAGAAGCTATAAGTTATGGACAAGACGGTGAGGAAAAGGAGTGCGAGAAGCAAGAGGAGGAGCTACTGGCAAGCAGGCTTCGGATGCCGATGGCGCACTGGACGTCCTACATGAAGCAGAACCTCTAGCCAGAAAGACCGTAGTCGAGGAACTTTATAGCGGACGGATGGCCGATAGGATGGCGGACATCCGACACACTCCAGCGCCTGAAGGACCGGCCATCTATGGAAACCAGGCGCAGGAGTCTAGAAGCAAAACATCGGAATTCCGACAACTACCGGACCTCTGGTCCTCCCCGAGCACCTGAACGACCGCCAACCTCCGGAAGTCCGACGCCGTCCGTCCAGAGCAAGCTTTTAAATCTAGGCCGATACAACCGACATATAGGCCGATATATCAATTTTGGGGCTCTACCGATATAAACATAACATATCATTTTGTAAATATCATTTTCAAACATATCATCCGATATGGACCAAAATATTGGCCAATATGACCGATATATAGCCCGATATGTCCGCCGACGATATAGAACGATACGTAGATGACAATAATTATTTATTAGAATGCAGTGAAATAAGATTATGCATTTACAACTTCATTATATATATATATATATATATAAATAAAATCAAATGCATGCACAATGTTTCATACAAATGCATATATATCGTATTGTTTTTAATCATAGAGCAAGGATTTTATGAATCTTTCCTTCATAGTTTCTTAATCAACAAGTCAATAGACTAGGAATCTAAAAGTGTCATGTTGAAGCATTAACATAATACATTTTGTTTTACTAAAAACAAATGTTGAACAAGAATAATGAAGTAAAAATAACTAGACATGTTTTCTCCGATATATCTAAATATCGTTCGATATATCACCCGATATCCAACATCCGATATGTCGAAGCCAAACCGATATGAACCCGATATCCGATATTTTGATGCTTGGTCCAGAGACAAATCCTCGGAACTCCGGCACCCTCCTGACAACCGACAATCGTCGGACGTCTAACACTGCATGTGCGCAGCCACTCAGGTTTTGACCCATGTATCCTCCTCTCTACCCCTAGACTATAAATACCCCTTCAGTTGGAAGGACTAGGTTTAGCAAAGCATATTATGAGATCTTGAGAGCTTTCTCCTATCTACCGATCAAGGCCTCCATGTGAAAAGATCCCTTAGGATTCAAGGCCCATCTAAGGGGAGATTCATCTTGGATACAAGGCCCCTCTCTCCTTGAGATTATGATGAACTAGCTAGTTATTTGTCCAACATTTTTTGGATTTGGATCTTGTATCTCCCTATGTGTATGTGGGTTTAGTGGATGTGTGATTGGATCTTTGTCTTGGGAGTCTCCTCTTGTGTGTTTCCACTTGATTTCTCCTTTCCCCTCCTCCAAGAGTGAAACGATCACTGGCAAGGGCTTGGCCCTATAACACTTATACAAATAAGTATCCCACATGTCACTTGGACCATCAACAAAGAAAATTTGGCTCCTATTGTTGACCACGTGATCCTATATTTCATCAAATCCAGCCCGTTGCTCGATGTTCAAAGATGTAAACATATCAGGATACTCATAGTCAACACCGAATGACAGCTCCTCCCATACCTCTCTCAAGGGGTTGCTAGAACAATCACCATCAATTTCAACCACCTCCGGAAGGCCATGATTTTCTATATCCTTCCCCATCTAGTGAGAAATATCACTAGTGCAGAACTGGGCAATAGCACCGGTTCGTAAGGCCCTTTAGTGCCGGTTCCATAACCGGCACTAAAGTGTGGTCACTAAAGCCCCCCCCCCCCCTTAGTACCGGTTCAGCACAAACCGGTGCTAAAGGGCAACCACGTGGCACGAGCCAGCTCCGGGGGCCGGGAGCCCTTTAGTACCGGTTGGTAACACCAACCGGTACTAAAATGTTTGGGTTTTTTTGGTTTTATGATTTCTTTTTCATTTAATTTTGTGTTTTCCATTTTAATTCTTTTTCGTTTGCTGGTATTTTACGATACTACACATTGTACACGTTATGCATATATATATATATATATATATATATATATATATATATATATATATATATATATATATATATAGAATTTCTAGTAGAACCAGTCATATATATATCATCAATGTCTCACAAACCACCATATTAATTCACACATACACACATGTATAGCTATATACAATTTCTCCTACATATGCATGTTGCCTTCGGAGCCAGTGGCATTAGCCTAATTGGTGCCTTCGGAGCACGATGACATTTGGAAGTGGTTCATGACCTGGTCGATGGGGGCGGTAGCGGGTAATAGTATTCTCGCTTCGGATTTATGACCTGGTCGAGCAAAAATTCCGCTATTTCCTCTTGAAGTGCTTCTACGCGCTCCGTTTCTAGGAGCTTGTGCTGCACCTCTTTGAACTGTTAAGAAGGAGATCATTATGCATGTGTATTAGTTGTGTGACTAGATATCGATAATGGTGTAAAAATTGTGAATAGTATTCTGGCAAGCGTACCCATTCCTGTCTTTGAGATCTGCTCCTTTCGGACGCCATCATGCGAATGTTCTCACAAACGCAGAATGCACACAGATCAGTCCCCCGTGCCTGCTTCAGGGCCTTTATTACGAGAATGGAATTTAATTTGATTAGATAATAATTAATCAAGCATGATAATTAAAGAGATGGCAGCTAGCTAGCTAGCTAGTACTACTTAATTACTTACCTTGGGTCGAAACCATTTCAGTTGTCGTTTCCATTCGCCTTCCGTGACACTGATGAACCTTCCCCAAGCCCTGCCCGCCGACAAAGAAAATGAATAAAGGGGTTATTAAATAGTTCATATCATGAAATGACGAACTAAATAGGCCGAGATATATAGTTAATAATGATTGAAATTACCTGTTGACTATCCCAAACAAGATGTTATAGTCACTATTTGCTTTGAGTAGTGAGTCCAGTATTTGAACTGTTCCGGCGTCAACTTTAATGATACACAAGATCCAATGAAATCTGCATGCACACACGTTTGCATGTCTTAATTAAGCGGCCATATGTAAGCAAAAACATGTAGCTAGCTAGTAGGCAAAAACAGAGAATTTGTAGTACAAGAAAGTGTGACTCACTGGAAGTTGTAAGGAAGTAGTATATCTTCATTGTATTTGAGGCGCTTCAAGAACTCTAGCATGCTGTCCTCTACCTGCTTTTCATGATGCTTGTTTATTTTCCATGTGTATTCATTAACGGTGTTTGGGTCAATGAACCCAATGCCATAATGTCCACCTTTTCTCATTTCATACATCTTCATCCTGCATAATATCACAGAAAAGAATATAGTGAGGATAATTACAGGTAATGATTGATCAAAAGGATCACTATAGCTAGCTTGAGACTTAAATTACAGAAATCACTTACAGACAATAGCAACTGACGATAGATTTGTCGAGTGCGTCTTGATTGTATAACTGAAACAGTTCAGAATACTCAACGGTCACAGGTTTCTCATGGTAGTAATGATCCTTCTTGACTTGCACCATGAGGGACTCTCGATTGGATCTCTTGGTAATGTCCATGTACCACTGATGCAATTCATACATTCTCGTTGGGAGCTTCTTGACCTCTTCTGGCTTGACCAAAGGTTGGCCCCGGGCATATTTCCATTTTATTTCCTCCTCTGTAAGCACAGGCATCTCCTCGATCTCAAGGAGTTGTCCAACAGTGATGTTGAGAGTTTCAGCCTGCATTATATGCTCCTGGGTTATTACCACATCGCCCACCTCGGGAACGTAAACTGTTTGCCCACAATAATATTGGCCGCGCGTACTGTCACGTGTTGTTCGCGGCACAACAAGCGGGGGGATCGATTGCGCCGCCTGTTCTCCCAGCTGGGCAACGGTTTTCCCGCATTTTTTGACAGCTGCTTTTTGTTTGCTCGAGCTCGAGCTCGCCTTCTTCTGTAGACGTTGTCGATGTAACTTCCTGATGTGGCGCTCATAGTTTGTGTCAACAGGCTTAGGAGCTGGTGGTTGAGCCATACGAATGAAGTGGTCAACTACTTCCATAGGCACTTTCTCCCTTGGCGGCGGTGGCGGTTTCGGTCCAAAATGGGCGTCGACTTCTGCCCGCACTATGGCATTGGTTTGCTCCTCGGTCCTGTCGTAAGCCCTCTCAGGAAGAGGAGTAGTGAGGTTTGGACCATATTTATATCGCTTGCCTCCGCCTGTACTTCTTGTACTATGACCTCGACTCGTACCGCTACGCACCATAGCTGCGGGGTGTCTCTTCTGCGATGCTGAGGCGGCGAAGACGGCTGATGGGGCTGAGTTGGACGAGGAGGAGTGGCCTGAAGCTGTGCCGGACTTGCAGTGGCCTGAGGTTGTGCCGGACTTGGAGGAGGAGTGGACGTCTGACGCTGTGTCAGACTTGGAGGAGGAGTGGCCTGACACTTTGCCGGACTTGGAGGAGGAGGAGTGGCCTCACGCATTGGTGGACTTGGAGGAGCGGGAGTCTGCTGACTCGGTGGCGGACTTCGACGAGGAGTCGGGTGACGCGATGTCGGTGGCCTTCGAAAGATGATGCAATCCTTTCTCCATAGGATGATACGATGTTTGGCATCTCCGAGTGTGTGCTCCTCGTCACCTCCAGGAATGTCAAGCTCTAGCCCCGAATATTGGTCCACCACCTCATCAACCACGACACGAGCATAGCCTGCTGGAATCGGGTTGCAATGGAAGGTTGCATCGGGGGAATTTGTATAAGCAACGCCGTCCGCCACCTTCAAGGATATGTTCTTAATTTTGAAGTGTAGCTTGCAGTTAGTGTTCTCCGTGATGTCATCCACTGGGTATCTATCCAGCATTGCGTCAAACGGGGCGGAACCCACGCTGCTTCTCGGCATGGATGGGGCGGTGGTATCCAATGTTGGATCATCCGCTAGCTGCTGCAGCTGCTGAGACCCCCTTTGCTGGCTAAGTGAGTCAATCTGCTCCTGCTGCCACTGGAATTTGATTGCCAAGTCCGCGTGCGCTGATTCTAGGCCTTGAAGGCGTTCATAGTCAAGCTTCCTCTGCTCCTCCTCCATCTTCCTCTTCTTCTCCTCCGCAATCTTCTTTCTCGCACGGGTTCTGTAGTCGGCGTTCCAGTCCGAAAACCCCTCAAACCACGGAATAGCGCCCATGCCTCGTGTTCTTCCCGGCTGTTCAGGATTTCCCAGGGCACGCGTAAGCTCGTCGTTCTCTCTGTTGGGCTCGAACAACCCGGATCGAGCCTCTTCTATTGCAACAAGTAGCTTATCTTCAGCTCCGTCCAGACATGCCTTCTTGGAAACTTTGCCTGTCTACGGGACCAACCCCCCCCCCCCCATGCGCATAGAACCAAGTCCTGCACCTGGGGGCCAGCTCAATGTTTCTGGAGTGACACTTGCATCTAGCATCTCTTTCTCAGACTTATCCCACTTAGGCATTCCCACCGCATAGCCACCTGGCCCCAGCTTATGGAACTTATCCTTTTTTGCGGCATTGGCCTTGTTTATTCTTGACCATTCCTTAGATAATTCTGAATCCTTGAATTTCACGAAATTGTCCCAATGAGCACTTTGATTCTCTAGTGTTCCCTCGAATACTGGAGTCTTCCTTCCTCCCTTGACGTACTTGTCCCATTCACGATTCTTGTGGTTCTTGAATGCAACCGCCATCTTCCTAAGAGCAGCGTCCTTGACTTTCTGCACATCTGCTTCTGTGAAATGATCTGGTAGGGTGAAATGTTCCATGAGAGTATCCCAAAGCAGACTTTTTTGTCTGTCATCGACAAAAGTAAGATCTGGACGTGGCTTTGCTGGCTCTCTCCATTCTTGAAGGGAGATCGGGAGTTGGTCCTTCACAAGAACTCCGCACTGACGAACGAACGTGTCCGCAATCTTCTTAGGCGCTAATGGTTCGCCATTAGGTTTGATTGCCTCGATATTATACTTTACGCCCTCCTTCAACTTTTTGTTCGGGCCTTGTTTCGTCCTGTTGCCTGAAGATTTGCTCGATCCGGATGGCTGAAAGAAGAAAGATCGATTCGTTAATATATCTTCAACTCATTTAAAACATATGATGATCACCAGATGCCTGCTTATATAAATATATATACCTCTCCGGTGTTGTCATAATCGTAGTTCATGACTTCATCAATTCGGTCGTCGTGATCGAATATCATATCACCCTCTCCGGTGTTGTTTAGAAATTCGGAGCCGTCATAATCTTCTTCATTCTGATCATCATCTAGCCCGCGTATTATATCGAACATGGTCTGTTCTCCCTCTCTGTCGGTATTGTTCGCCATAGCTTTTATTTAACTATGCCAAAAGAAATATAAAACAATTTAGTATTCAAATTACATCGTCTCGAATAATAGATATAATCTCGAATACATCGTCTCTAATAATAGATATAATCTCGAATACATCGTCTCGAATAATAGATATAATCTCGAATACATCGTCTCCAATAATAGATATAATCTTGAATACATTGTCTCGAATAATATATAATCTCGAATACATCGTCTTGAATATTATATATCGAGTACATCACTGGCTAGGTAGCTAATAAAGATCGAATACTACAGAAGAATCTAGGACACTCGCGGTTCCTGCGGCGCGGGCGGTGGACACCCAAAGAGTAGGAACCCTCACAGGATCATAGCTGAAGTGAGATCCTTGAAGAAACTGCCAGGTATTGGAGAACCTGCCGCCCTCTAACGCAACCATGTAGCGATGGACGTGATCGTCCTCCTCCCTGACACGGCGACGTACCACCTCCGGCGGGGCCGGCTCCCTCCGCACCGAAACTGGCCCACGCAAACGCCACCAAATGAGATCAGGGTCGACGACGGGACCCGGGGCCGGGTTCCTCATCAAGCGGCGCGCCCCTCTAGGCAGCACCTCCCAGTGCCAGCCCGGCGGAGCCCAGTCCCGGACATGGGTCAGTCAGACGTCATCACGGACGGGTCGATGGCGAGGATGCGGGCTGGGCATCGTCGAGAACAAATACTAGCTATATGCCCGCAAAAAGTAATATTTTTTTAATGATTGGATTTTGATAACTAAAATTTCTAACATTTCTATATAACTAACATTTCTATAACATTTCTAATATTTCTAGAACTAAAAAAAGAAAAATTTCTAACTTTTTTATAACTATTTCTATAACTAAAAAACAGAAAAATTTCTAACAATTCTAACATTTCTAACTATTCTAACAATTCCAACATTTCTAACTATTCTAACAATTCTAACATTTCTAACTATTTCTAAAAAACAGAAAAATTTCTAACAATTTCTAAAAAACAGAAAAATTTCTAACTATTTGTATAACTAAAAAACAAAAAAATGTATGTGTGTGTGTGCGCGCTCACCGACGAGGCGAGAGGCGACGGGGGGCGGCGACGGGGACGGCGACGGGCGCGGCGACGACGGCGATGACGACGATGGGGACAGGGACGGGGCGGCGATGACGGGGATGGGGATGTACGGGCCAGGGCGGCGACGACGAGAGGGACGTACGGGGCGGCGACGACGGGGACGGGGACGACGCGGGACAGGTCGGGACGGGGCGGCGGTGACGACGGGGACGACGGGGACGGGGACGACGGGGCGGCGACGACGGGGACGGGGCGGCGACGGCGGCGACGAGGGATGGAGACATACGGGGGCGGCGGGCGACGGTGCAGAGGAGAAGAAGCAGATGAGAAACTGAAATTTTCGTAAGTGTTGTTTATATAGGAGGGGCCTTTAGTACCGGTTGGAGCCACCAACCGGTACTAAAGGCCTGTTTTGGCCAGGCCAAGCGGCGGGAAGCGACCCCCTTTAGTACCGGGTGGTGGCTCCAACCGGTACTAAAGGCCCCCCTTTAGTACCAGTTGGTGCCACGACCCGGTACTAAAGGGGGTGCGCTGGCGCAGGTGCGGTGCGGCAAGTTTAGTCCCACCTTGCTAGCCGAGTGGCGACCGCACTGGTTTATAAACCCCCGTGCGGTAGCTCTCTCGAGTTCCTCTGCAAAGCAGGCCTACTGGGCCTACATGTTCTGTGCTGCCCTGTTGGCCTACTGGGCCTTTGCGGGCCTGCATCCTGGCCCAACAACAGGTTGGGTTTCTAGTCGTATGCAGGCCACTCTGGCCTAGTAGGCGGGATTTTTTTATTTTTTTTGCTTTATTTATTTTTGAGTTGTTTTTTGTGTATTTAGAGTTTCTTTGTGAATATTTTTGCTGTAGGTACAAAAAACTACAAAATTTCTGTTAGTGCCCGTAGTTTTCAAATTTGAATAGTTTAAATTTTGAATTATTTGAAATTAGTGTGAATCACTAGTTTGTGAATAACTTAACTTTAAAAATCAGTAAAGGCATGAAAGAATTTGTTTGCACATAAAATTTCTTCGCGTTTCAAATGCCAAAACACATAATTAACTACCCTAACTATTATAGAGATTCCCTTCTGGGTGTGAAACACAGAAGAAAGTGATGATAGTGAAGCCAATCACATCCCGGATATTTGGGTGTGAAACTTTTTCTTCACGTGTGTCCCTTTGCGTCGTAACCATGGAAAATCTTCATCATTTAACGGGATTCTCGGGTCAATATTCACTGTGAATGGAGCAATTTCATCAAACTTTTCATAATCTTCTGACTTGTCTGTTTTGTCATCCACTCCCACGATGTTTCTCTTCCCAGAAAGAACTATGTGCCGCTTTGGCTCATCGTATGATGCATTCGCTTCCTTATCTTTTCTTTTTCTTGGCTTGGTAGACATGTCCTTCACATAGAAAACCTGTGCCACATCATTGGCTAGGACGAATGGTTCGTCTGCATACGCAAGATTGTTGAGATCCACTGTTGTCATTCCATACTGCGGGTCTTCAGTTACCCCGCCTCGTGTCATATTGATCCATTTGCACCGACACAAAGGGACCTTCAAACCACGTCGATAGTCAAGTTCCCATATGTCCTGTATATAACCATAATATGTTTCCTTTCCCGTCTTGGTTTCTGCATCAAAGCGGACACCACTGTTTTGGTTGGTGCTCTTCTTATCTTGGGCGATCGTGTAAAATGTATTACCATTTATCTCGTACCCTTTGAAAGTCATTATATTTGAAGATGGTAACTAGGACAGCAAGTATAGGTCATCTTCAATAGAGGTGTCATGCATGGTACGTGTCTGCAACCAGCTGGCGAAACTCCTGGTTTGTTCACGTGTAATCCAGTCATCAGACCGCTCCGGGTGTTTGGAGCGTAGCAAATTCTAGTGTTCATCCATATACGGAGCCACCAAGGTGGAATTCTGTAGAACTGTGTAGTGTGCTTCAGTGAGAGAATGTCCGTCCATACATATTATTTGTTCCCCTCCTAGCTGTAACACCCCGGATGTAACTTTCCCAATTTGTACTCCAACTCTTGCCGTTTCCAGCGTTAAGCTATATTTATTTCTCGGGTTCGGGTCTTTGTCTCCGTGTGTAGTTTTCTTTGTCATGCATCTCATATCATGTCATCATGTGCATTGCATTTGCATACGTGTTCATCTCATGCATTCGAGCATTTTCCCCGTTGTCCGTTTTGCATTCCGGCGCTTTGTTCTCCTTCGGTGGTCATTTCTAGCTTTCTTTCGTGTGTGGGGATTAAACATTTCCGAATTGGACCGAGACTTGTCAAGCGGCGTTGGTTTACTACCGGTAGACCGCCTGTCAAGTTTCGTACCATTTGGACTTCGTTTGGTGCTCCAACGGTTAACCGAGGGACCGAAAAGGCCTCGTGTGTGTTGCAGCCCAACACCCCTCCAATTTGTCCCAAAACCCACCAAACTCTGCTCCATGTCCTAGAGCGTTCGATCACGATCGCGTGGCCGAAAACCGCACCTCATTTGGACTCTCCTAGCTCCACTTATGCCTATAAATAGCCCCCCCCCCCGTTTTCGGATCTCTCTCCTCTCCCCGAAACCCTAAAAAAACAGATCTCCAGCCGCCGGACATGTCCGGAGGTTAGCCGGACGCGTCCGCCGCGCCCCCTCGCCCACTCCGCCGCCGCCGCCGGCCCGGGAGGCTCAGGAGGGGCCCTCGCGAGCCCGTCTATCCGCCGCGCGCCCCCGCGCCTTCATCCCAACGCCGAGCGCCAGCCGCCGCCACCCCGTTCGACATCCGCCGCCACCGCGCTGCCCCGCCGACTTCGCCTCGCCGGCCGGCGCCGCCACGCCGCCGCGGCCACGCCTCCCGTCGCCGCCTCGGGCCACCGCCGCCACCACGCCGCCCGAGCCAGCCCGCGCCACCGGCGACCCGCCTCGGATCCGAGCTCCGGCGAACTCCTCCCGGCCATCCTCGTCGCGCGAGCTCGATGAACAGTGTCGGATGAACAGTGCATGAACAGTGATTCCAGATCTAGATCCGGTTGACTTCTCTCCCCCGAACCCTAATTTTTTGTGCCTACTTTGACCGGCCGTATCTCCGCATCCGTAGCTCCGATTTGAGCATATAGTATATCAAAATGTTTAACTCGACGAGTACATCATTTCATTCCATTGCATCATTTTCATTTGAGCTCATCTTGATGCTCAAAATGCTGTTAGAAGAGGGCTTCATGAGTTAATTGTCAGATCTGCTAGTTCATCTTGGACTTTTGTCATTTTTGCCATGATTGTTGTGTGCATGCTATGCCTGTGAGTCCTTCATATGTTTTGTTAAGCATTTTGTCTTCTTTCAAGAGGTGCAACCCATGCATTTTTAGGATGTGTGTGGTGACTTGTGCAAGCTTGCAAAGTGAGGCACCCGGTAAATCTGTTTTCAGGGACTTAGTAGTTTTCACTAAGTCTGGGATTACTTAGTTCATGATGCCATATGTTCGTGTTATTTCCTAGTGATCCGTGCCTCTTTTGAGGATGATCAGTAAAGGAGTTTTGTTAATCATGTTATGCTCTATCCATCCATGTCTTTACTTGAAATTATGGAGCACCCTAGCTTGAGTCAATCGAGCTCTACTTTTGCTTCATGGTGAATCTGGGCAGATCGTCAACTCGTTTGCGATTTTGTCGGCATTGTTGTAGTTGATCCGTGCATGCTATGCCATTGGTCTTGCCATGTCTAGCTTGTACTTTGTGCCTTCTTTATGGGTGTATGATTGCCTTGCCATGACTTGCACCGTGGTGAGTGCATCGAGCTTGTTTACATGCCTTCGTGAGTTATATTTCAGCATGTCTCAGTTTTCACTAAGTCTGAAAACTGATTGTGTTTTAGCTATGTTCGTGTGCCTGTTAGTATATTTTGTGATCCCTTTTGACCCCAGGTCACTTAGGGACTTTTGTTAAGCTTGTTGAGTAGCTCCATGCCATGTTCTTACTTGTCTTAATCAGGTCATGTGTCATGTTGTTTTGCTGCTCCGAAGAGGGCTTCGTGATCTGAAATTTCAGACAAGTGTTAATTTCAGTAAGTCTGGAATCTGTTTTGCATTTGCGTTTTTGCCATGCTTGTTTGAACCTTATAATGGATGAATTGGCCGTGGCTCAGTGGTAGTCTTTTGTTAAGCATCTTGTGTACATCCCTGCCATGTATTTTGTTGTCGTGTTTGGTGGCTGTAGCATGTTCATTTCACTGCATTTAGATGCCTACTTACTGTAAATCGCAGACCCGTGTCGTTTTTAAATCGCTTGCCATTTCCAAACCGTAACTCCGATTCTGATGATCTTTATATCGTTTTCAAGCGATTTCATCTCATCTTTCCAGTGGCACCCTTGGAATTACAAGTTGAGGCCAGGTTCGTGCATTTCCAGTCATATCTTGCATTTTGCATCCCGCATCGCATCCCGCATAGCATATCATCATTTCATCATATTGCTTGGTCTTGCACGTGGTTGATTGTATCCTTGTTGCTTGTTTGTCTTGTTGGGTAGAGCCGGGAGACGAGTTCGCTAATGAGGAGCCCGTTGAGTTTGCTTTTGAGGATCCAGTCAACTCTGACAACTATGCAGGCAAGATGATCATTCCCTCGAAATCACTACTATCTTTGCTATGCTAGTTAGTTTGCTCTTGCTATGCCAATGCTACGATGCCTACCTTTTGCTTGTCAGCCTCCCAAATTGCCATGTCAACCTCTAACCCACCATGTCCTAGCAAACCGATGATTCGCTATGTTACCGCTTTGCTCAACCCCTCTTATAGCGTTGCTAGTTGCAGGTGAAGATTGGAGCCGTTCCTTGTTGGGACATTTATTTACTTGTTGGGGTATCATTATATTGCCATGTTATCTTAATGCATCTATATACTTGGTAAAGGGTGGAAGGCTCGGCCTCTCGCCTAGTGTTTTGTTCCACTCTTGCCGCCCTAGTTTCCGTCATATCGGTGTTATGTTCCCGGATTTTGCGTTCCTTACGCGGTTGGGTTATAATGGGAACCCCTTGATATTTCGCCTTGATTAAAGCTTTTCCAGCAATGCCCAACCTTGGTCTTACCATTTTCCACCTAGCCTCTTTTTCCCTCGGGTTTCCGGAGCCC
>NC_041390.1:2129492-2136471 GCF_002162155.2 Triticum dicoccoides | reverse complement strand
CCAGTGCTCCTCTGAGTCTTGGTCCAAACTAGAGTCCTGTGCACCGCCCCCTCGGGGAAACTCGAGGTTTGGTTTTAGTTGTATGGAGCGCTCATCTGAGTGTGCCCTGAGAAAGAGATATGTGCAGCTCCTATCGGGATTTGTTGGCACATTCGGGCGGTGTTGCTGGTCTTGTTTTAACCTGTCGAAGTGTCTTGAGTTACCGAGATACCGAGTCTGATCGGAACGTCTTGGGAGGAGGTCTATTCCTTCGTTGACCGTGAGAGCTTGTCATGGGCTAAGTTGGGACTCCCCTGCAGGGATTGAACTTTCGAAAGCCGTGCCCGCGGTTATGGGCAGATGGGAATTTGTTAATGTCTGGTTGTAGATAACTTGAACCTTAATTAATTAAAATGAATCAACTGAGTGTGTTACCGTGATGGCCTCTTCTCGGCGGAGTTCAGGAAGTGGACACGGTGTTGGAGTAATGTTTGCGCAGGTTGCTCTCTAGTTTCTCGCTCGCGCTTGCCTCCTCTTCTCGCTCTCTTTTGCGAATAAGTTAGCCACCATATATGCTAGTCGCTTGCTGCAGCTCCACATATAATTGCCTTACCCTTCCTATAAGCTTAAATAGTCTTGATCGCGAGGGTGCGAGATTGCTGAGTCCCTGTGGCTCACAGATACTATAACTCTAGATGCAGGTCCAGGTGATTCCGCTCCAGGTGACGAGTACGAGCTCAAGTGGGAGTTCAACAAAGACTCTCAGCGTTACTACGTGTCTTTTCCTGATGATCAGTAGTGGTGCCCAGTTGGGGGTGATTGGGACCGTTGTCGCATGTTGGGTTTTCTTCTATTTTGGCGCCGTAGTCGGACCATGAGTGTTTTGGATGATGTAATGTTATTTAAGTTCTTGATTGACGTGGCGAGTGTAAGCCAACTATGTTCTCCCCTTTATTGTTCATATTACATGGGATGTTGTGAAGATTGCCTAACTTGCGACATATGCCTGCAATGCGATTATGTCTCTAAGTCGTGCCTCGACACGTGGGAGCTATAGTCGCATCGAGGGTGTTACAAGTTGGTAATCAGAGCCTTCCCCGACCTTAGGTGCCCCATTGCTTGATCGTTTTTAGCAGCTGAGTTGTGTCTAGAAAAATGTTTTGAGTCTTTTAGGAATTATATATCGGAGAGCTTAGGAATTCTTTTACTTCCCAGTCTCCTCATCGCTCTTGTAAGGCATCCTGACGTAGAGTTTTGACTCTTCTCTTCTCAAATTTCACTAAAAAAAAAATTTAGGATCACGCAAGTATCTTGGAATCGTTCCGATGGCTTATGATGAGAACATTTTCTTGGTGCCTCCTGTCAGGGGTTTAGTGGAAGTGTCCCGGGGAGTTGAGCTCTGAGGTGTTGTCATCATAATTTTATCGTTGCAATTCTGGAATACTTGAGATATGTTCGCCGACATCGAAAATCTCTTTTATGGAGTTCGTTGGTGAGATAACCTCGACGCCACCCAGTACTGGGGCGGGAGTTCGAGAGTATCACCATAACTTGTATAACGGATGCTTTTCGAAGGTTGAGGTAGATGGTTTCCGAAGTTTTCTTGGTTATGTGTTGAAGGATGGATACAGCTGGACGTAGGATTTGCTAGTTTGGGTGAGATATTATGCTTCCCCTGTATCCTCAACACCTGATTGCATAACCGGAAAGGTTCGGGAGTTTCATAGGTGGGAATTCTAGTAGCTCTAGTTCTTCTTCCACGGATATTGGTTTGAGATTGGGATTTCTTACCGATTATTCGTTCTTGATCCGTACCTTGTTGATTTATTTCTCCACCTTAATTCTACGTGGCTTCTCAATTTATGGATATGTGACCATTTCAAGAGAAATGCATTTGTTCATTTTGTTCGGATGTGAAGACTATATGTTGCAATTTTCATTCCGTTGGATTCAGCTTCAATATTTATCTGTCAATGTGCTAATGGTGGTCAACCTCTTCAGGATGGCTCCTCCAACGCACACGACTCCGAATCCTGATCCGCCACCACCTCCACCTCCTCCAGAGGCGTGGCAAGCTGTGATGGCCGCAACCAATGCAAACACATAGCTGATCATGCAAATTCTTCAAGAGCGCAATCAAGGCAGTCAAGGGAATCAAGGCAGCAATCAGAGTCACTTTGCTACACTCAACCAGTTCCTTGTTAACGGGCCAAAGACTTTCAGCAATTGTGTTGAGGCAACCGATGCTGACGATTGGCTTGTGGATCTGTGTAAGCATTTCGAGTGCAGTAACATCGGGTCTGAGGACTTTGTCAAGTTCACTTCCTTCCAACTCAAAGATCAAGCTGCAGAATGGTTCCAGCAGTACAAGGACTCCACAGGTGGACGTGTTATCACTTGGGATGATTTCCGTCGAGATTTCCGAGCTCATCATATTCCCCAGAGCGTGGTTGAAAGCAAGCGTGAGGAATTCCGCAATCTGAAGCAAGGCTCTTTGTCTGTCTATGACTACAACAAGTTGTTCCAGAAGCTCGCCCGCTTTGCCAAGCAGGACGTGCCTGATGAGAAGATCATGATATATCATTTCAGGGGTGGTCTCAGAGAAGAAATTCAGCTCGCTCTTGTCCTCTTTGAGCCCTTGAGATACGATGAGTTCTACAACATGGCACTGAAGCAAGAGGCTGCTCAGTTGAGGTGTGATGCTTCCAGGAAGCGAGTCAGAGATGTTACTCCTTCTTCCTCTACTCAAGTGGCCAAGCAGCAGAAGTTTTGGCTTCCTCCTCCTCCGTTCCGTCAGCCGTATCAGCAGAAGAGCAAAGGTGGCAGTGGTTCTTCCCACCCACCCAACCCTGGCTTTCAGAACAAGACTTCGTCTCAAACTCCAAGATCGAGTGCTCCGTATCACCGTCCGCTTTCAGAGGTCACGTGCAACAAGTGCCAACAGAAGGGTCACTATGCCAACAAGTGTCTCAACCAGAGGCATCTTCCTCCTCCTCCTCCTGTCAGATCGACAAGTACAGCTGTGGTCAAGCATAACCCCAAGCATGCCAAGGTCAATTTGATGAATGCAGCTCAGGCAGAGGACTCGTCAGATGCGATCATGGGTAACCTTCCTGTTAATGATATTCCTGCAAAAGTTCTTTTTGACACGGGTGCATCGCATTACTTCATTTCCAAACCTTTTGCATCAAAGTATGAGTGTGATTATCAGTATCTGCAAAGTTCCTTGCAAATTGTGTCACCAGGCAAGCAGATGACAGCTAACACATGCGTCCCTGAGGTTACTATCACTTTGGGTGACTACAAGTTCCTTTCTTCCCCAATTGTTCTTGGTAACTCGGATATTGATCTTATTCTCGGAATGGATTGGCTTTCTAAGCACAAGGCTCAGCTTGATTGTGCAGCCAGGCAGATTCAATTGACTCATTCGTCTGAGGATGTAATTGTCTTTGCCGCTCGGGATAATACCATCCGTCTGTTTTCTCTCAATGAGAAGGGTGAATTGGATGCCATCTCTCAAATTCCAGTCGTTTGCGAATATCAAGACGTCTTTCCAGAAGAGCTCCCAGGAATGCCTCCGCACCGGCCAGTTGAATTCGTTATTGAACTTGAGCCTGGCACGGAACCTATGTGCAAACGTCCTTACAAGCTCGGACCTGAAGAGTTGAAGGAGCTGAAGAAGCAACTCGATGAGCAAGAAAGAATGGGTCTTATCTGGCCTAGTTCTTCTCCGTGGGGTTGTGGTGTTCTTTTTGTGAAGAAGAAGGATGGAACGGACCGACTTTGTGTTGATTACCGTCTAGTGAACAAGAAGACCATCAAGAACAAATACCCACTTCCCAACATCAATGAGCTGTTCGAACAACTCAAAGGTGCCCAAGTATTCTCCAAGCTTGATTTCCGTATGGGTTATCACCAGATTCACATTCGTGAAGAAGATATTCCCAAGACAGCATTCAGAACAAGCTTTGGTTCATATGAATACACTGTCATGTCTTTTGGCCTCGCCAACGCTCCTCCGACGTTCTCTCGCATGATGAATTTCATCTTCAACGCCTACACCAATGACTTCGTTTTGGTCTATCTCGACGACATTCTGGTTTTCTCGAAGAACAAGGAAGATCATGCCAAGCACTTGTGTTTGGTTCTTGATAAGCTCAGAGAACATCAGTTCTACGCCAAGTTCTCCAAGTGTGAATTTTGGCTCGATGAGGTTCTTTATCTTGGTCATATCATCTCTGCCAAGGGCATTGCCGTGAATCCCGAGAAGGTGTCCACAATTGTGAATTGGGAACCTCCTCAGAACGTGAAGCAACTCCGCAGTTTTCTCGGTCTCGCAAGCTATTGCCGAAGATTCGTTGAAAACTTTTCTAAGATCGTGAAGCCTCTCTCAAATCTTCTTCAGAAGCACGTCAAGTACGTTTGGTCTCCGGAGTGTGATATTGTTTTCAACACTTTGAAAGAGAAGTTGATCACTGCTCCAGTTCTGACTCCGCCTGATGAATCCAAACCGTACGAGGTCTTTTGTGATGCCTCTCTCCAAGGTCTTGGCGCAGTATTGATGCAAGAGAAGAAAGTTGTTGCTTATACATCTCGCCAGTTGAAGCCTAATGAGAAGAACTACCCCACTCATGATCTCGAGTTGGCGGCAGTTGTGCATGCTCTATTGACTTGGAGACATCTTCTATTGGGAAGAAAAGTGGACATTTTCACTGATCACAAGAGTCTCAAGTACATCTTCACTCAGCCTAATCTCAACCTCAGGCAAACTCGATGGGTAGAAATGATTCAAGAGTATAATCCGAGTATCGAGTATACTCCAGGCAAGGCCAATGTGATTGCTGACGCTTTGAGCAGAAAGGCCTACTGCAATAGTCTGATTCTCAAGCCTTATCAACCCGAGCTTTGTGAAGCTTTCCGCAAACTTAATCTGCAAGTTGTTCCTCAAGGTTTCCTCGCCAACCTTCAAGTCTCTCCTACCTTGGAAGACCAGATTCGCAAAGCCCAGCTTCTTGATGCTATGGTGAAAAAGGTGAAGATTGGGATTGCCAAGAGTCAGTCCAAGTACAAGTGCTACCGCCTTGATGACAAGGACACTCTCTTCTTCGAGGATCGTATTGTTGTGCCCAAAGGTGAACTTAGTAAAGTGATCATGAACGAGGCTCACAATTCTCTCCTCTCCATCCATCCTGGGAGCACGAAGATGTATCAGGACCTCAAGCAAGCTTATTGGTGGACTCGAATGAAGCGCGAGATCGCTCAATTCGTGAACGAATGTGATGTCTGCAGAAGAGTGAAGGCAGAACACCAAAGGCCAGCAGGTCTCCTCCAACCTCTTGCCATTCCAGAATGGAAGTTTGACCACATTGAAATGGACTTCATAACTGGGTTTCCAAAGTCCAAGCGTGGCAATGATGCTATATTTGTTGTCATCGATAAACTCACCAAAGTGGCTCATTTTCTGCCTATCAAAGAGTCGATCACTGCAGCTCAATTGGTGGAACTCTATACCTCCTGTATTGTCTCTCTGCATGGTATTCCTCAAGTGATCTCTTCAGACCGTGGCAGCATCTTTACCTCGAAGTTTTGGGATTCTTTCCAGAAGGCCATGGGCACTAAAATCCGCTTCAGCACTGCTTTCCATCCTCAAACAAGCGGTCAAGTCGAGCGTGTCAACCAGATTCTTGAAGATATGCTCCGGGCTTGTGTGATCTCCTTCGGCATGAAGTGGGAGGATTGTCTTCCTTATGCTGAATTCTCCTACAACAATAGTTTTCAAGCAAGTTCAGGCAAGGCCCCTTTTGAAATTTTGTATGGCAGGAAGTGCCGTACCCCTCTCAACTGGTCTGAAACCGGTGAACGTCAGCTTTTGGGTAATGACTTAATCACAGAAGCAGAAGAAATGTGCAAAGTCATCCGTGATAACCTCAAAGCAGCCCAATCCCGCCAGAAGAGCTACTATGATAGTAAGCACCGTGATTTGGCTTTCGAGATCGGAGATCATGTTTACCTCCGCGTCTCTCCTATGAAAGGTACTCGTCGCTTCGGTATCAAAGGGAAGCTTGCCCCTAAATACGTGGGACCTTTCAAGATTGTCAGCAAGAGAGGCGACCTCGCCTATCAACTCGAGCTTCCTTCAAACTTCGCAAATGTTCATGATGTGTTCCATGTCTCTCAGCTTCGTAACTGCTTCAAGACTCCTGACCGCAGCGTCAACTTCGAGGACATTGAGCTCCAAGAAGATCTCTCTTATCGTGAGCACCCAGTCGCTATTCTTGAAGAGACTGAACGCAAGACTCGCAACAAGTCAATCAAATTCCTCAAAGTCAAGTGGTCGCACCATTCCGACCGTGAAGCTACCTGGGAACGCGAGGATCACCTCCGTTCTGAGTACCCGGCGTTCTTTTAGTCCTAGATCTCGGGACGAGATCTTTTCATAGTGGTGGAGTGTTGTAACACCCCGGATGTAACTTTCCCAATTTGTACTCCAACTCTTGCCGTTTCCGGTGTTAAGCTATATTTATTTCTCAGGTTCGGGTCTTTGTCTCCGTGTGTTGTTTTCTTTGTCATGCATCTCATATCATGTCATCATGTGCATTGCATTTGCATACGTGTTCATCTCATGCATTCGAGCATTTTCCCCGTTGTCCGTTTTGCATTCCGGCGCTTCGTTCTCCTCCGGTGGTCATTCTAGCTTTCTTTCGTGTGTGGGGATTAAACATTTCCGGATTGGACCGATACTTGCCAAGCGGCCTTGGTTTACTACCGGTAGACCGCCTGTCAAGTTTCGTACCATTTGGACTTCGTTTGGTACTCCAACGGTTAATCGAGGGACCGAAAAGGCCTCGTGTGTGTTGCAGCCCAACACCCCTCCAATTTGGCACAAAACCCACCAAACTCTGCTCCATGTCCTAGAGCGTTCGATCACGATCGCGTGGCCAAAAACCGCCCCTCATTTGGACTCTCCTAGCTCCACTTATGCCTATAAATAGCCCCCCCC
>NC_041390.1:2126654-2129171 GCF_002162155.2 Triticum dicoccoides | reverse complement strand
ATGTCCGGAGCTTAGCCGGACACGTCCGCCGCGCCCCCTCGCCCACTCCGCCGCCACCGCCGGCCCGGGAGGCCCAGGAGGGGCCCCCGCGAGCCCGTCTCTCCGTCGTGCGCCCCCGCGCCTTCGTCCCCAACGCCGAGCGCCAGCCGCCGCCGCCCCGTTCGACGTCCGCCGCCACTGCGCCGACTCCGCCGCCCCGCCGACTTCGCCTCGCCGGCCGGCGCCGCCACGCCGCCGCGGCCACGCCTCCTGTCGCCGCCTCGGGCCACCGCCACCACCACGCCGCCCGAGCCAGCCCCCACCACCGGCGACCCGCCTCGGATCCGAGCTCCGGCGAACTCCTCCCGGCCATCCTCGTCGCGCGAGCTCGATGAACAGTGATTCCAGATCTAGATCCGGTTGACTTCTCTCCCCCGAACCCTAATTTTTTGTGCCTACTTTGACCGGCCGTATCTCCGCATTCGTAGCTTTGATTTAAGCATATAGTATATCAAAATGTTCGACTCGACGAGTACATCATTTCATTCCATTGCATCATTTTCATTTGAGCTCATCTTGATGCCCAAAATGCTGTTAGAAGAGGGCTTCGTGAGTTAATTGTCAGATCTGCTAGTTCATCTTGGACTTTTGTCATTTTTGCCATGATTGTTGTGTGCATGCTATGCCTGTGAGTCCTTCATATGTTTTGTTAAGCATTTTGTCTTCTTTCCAGAGGTGCAACCCATGCATTTTTAGAATGTGTGTGGTGACTTGTGCAAGCTTGCAAAGTGAGGCACCCGGTAAATCTGTTTTCAGGGACTTAGTAGTTTTCACTAAGTCTGGGTTATTTAGTTCATGATGCCATATGTTCGTGTTGTTTCCTAGTGATCCGTGCCTCTTTTGAGGATGATCAGTAAAGGAGTTTTGTTAATCATGTTATGCTCTATCCATCCATGTCTTTACTTGCAATTATGGAGCATCCTAGCTTGAGTTAATCAAGCTCTACTTTTGCTTCGTGGTGAATCTGGGCAGATCGTCAACTCGTTTGCGATTTTGCCGGCGTTGTTGTAGTTGATCCGTGCATGCTATGCCATTGTTCTTGCCATGTCTAGATTGTACTTTGTGCCTTCTTTATGGGTGTATGATTGCCTTGCCATGACTTGCACCGTGGTGAGTGCATCGAGCTCGTTTACATGCCTTCGTGGGTTATATTTCAGCATGTCTCAGTTTTCACTAAGTCTGAAAACTGATTGTGTTTTAGCTATGTTCGTGTGCCCGTTAGTATATTTTGTGATCCCTTTTGACCCCAGGTCACTTAGGGACTTTTGTTAAGATTGTTGAGTAGCTCCATGCCATGTTCTTACTTGTCTTAATCAGGTCATGTGTTATGTTTTGCTGCTCCGAAGAGGGCTTCGTGATCTGAAATTTCAGACAAGTGTTAATTTCAGTAAGTCTGGAATCTGTTTTGCATTTGCGTTTTTGCCATGCTTGTTTGAACCTTATAATGGATGAATTGGCCGTGGCTCAGTGCTAGTCTTTTGTTAAGCATCTTGTGTACATCCCTGCCATGTATTTTTTTGTCATGTTTGGTGGCTGTAGCATGTTCATTTCACTGCATTTAGATGCCTACTTGCTGTAAATCGCAGACCGGTGTCGTTTTTAAATCGCTTGCCATTTCTAAACCGTAACTCCGATTCCGATGATCTTTATATCGTTTTCAAGCGATTTTATCTCATCTTTCCAGTGGCACCCTTGGAATTCCAAGTTGAGGCCAGGTTCATGCATTTCCTGTCATATCTTGCATTTTGCATCCCGCATCGCATCCCGCATAGCATATCATCATTTCATCATATTGCTTGGTCTTGCACGTGGTTGATTGTATCCTTGTTGCTTGTTTGTCTTGTTGGGTAGAGCTAGGAGACGAGTTCGCTAACGAGGAGCCCGTTGAGTTTGCTTTTGAGGATCCAGTCAACTCTGACAACTGTGCAGGCAAGATGATCATACCCTCGAAATCACTACTATCTTTGCTATGCTAGTTTGCTCGCTCTTGCTATGCCAATGCTACGATGCCTACCTTTTGCTTGTCAGCCTCCCAAATTGCCATGTCAACCTCTAACCCACCATGTCCTAGCAAACCGTTGATTGGCTATGTTACCGCTTTGCTCAACCCCTCTTATAGCGTTGCTAGTTGCAGGTGAAGATTGGAGCCGTTCCTTGTTGGGACATTTATTTACTTGTTGGGGTATCATTATATTGCCATGTTATCTTAATGCATCTATATACTTGGTAAAGGGTGGAAGGCTCGGCCTCTCGCCTAGTGTTTTGTTCCACTCTTGCCGCCCTAGTTTCCATCATATCGGTGTTATGTTCCCGGATTTTGCGTTCCTTACGCGGTTGGGTTATAATGGGAACCCCTTGATATTTTGCCTTGATTAAAGCTTTTCCAGCAATGCCCAACCTTGGTCTTACCATTTGCCACCTAGCCTCTTTTTCCCTCGGGTTTCCGGAGCCCGCGGGTCATCTTATTTAAACCCCCCC
>NC_041390.1:2107007-2126348 GCF_002162155.2 Triticum dicoccoides | reverse complement strand
GAGTGTTGGTCCAAACTAGAGTCATGTGCACCGCCCCCTCGGGGAAACTCGAGGTTTGGTTTTAGTTGTATGGAGCACTCATCTGAGTGTGCCCTGAGAAAGAGATATGTGCAGCTCCTATCGGGATTTGTCGGCACATTCGGGCGGTGTTGCTGGTCTTGTTTTAACCTGTCGAAGTGTCTTGAGTTACCGAGATACCAAGTCTGATCGGAACGTCTTGGGAGGAGGTCTATTCCTTTGTTGACCGTGAGAGCTTGTCATGGGCTAAGTTGGGACTCCCCTGCAGGGATTGAACTTTTGAAAGCCGTGCCCGCGGTTATGGGCAGATGGGGATTTGTTAATGTCCGGTTGTAGATAACTTGAACCTTAATTAATTAAAATGAATCAACTGAGTGTGTTACCGTGATGGCCTCTTCTCGGCGGAGTTCGGGAAGTGGACACGGTGTTGGAGTAATGTTTGCGCAGGTTGCTCTCTAGTTTCTCGCTCGCGCTTGCCTCCTCTTCTCGCTCTCTTTTGCAAATAAGTTAGCCACCATATATGCTAGTCGCTTGCTGCAGCTCCACATATAATTGCCTTACCCTTCCTATAAGCTTAAATAGTCTTGATCGCGAGGGTGCGAGATTGCTGAGTCCCTGTGGCTCACAGATACTATAACTCCAGATGCAGGTCCAGGTGATTCCGCTCCAGGTGACGAGTACGAGCTCAAGTGGGAGTTCGACGAAGACTCTCAGCGTTACTACATGTCTTTTCCTGATGATCAGTAGTGGTGCCCAGTTGGGGGTGATTGGGACCGTTGTCGCATGTTGGGTTTTCTTCTATTTTGGCGCCGTAGTCGGGCCATGAGTGTTTTGGATGATGTAATGTTATTTATGTTCTTGATTGACGTGGCGAGTGTAAGCCAACTATGTTCTCCCCTTTATTATTCATATTACATGGGATGTTGTGAAGATTGCCTAACTTGCGACATATGCCTTCAATGCGATTATGTCTCTCAGTCGTGCCTCGACACGTGGGAGCTATAGTCGCATCGAGGGTGTTACACTAGCGTGCCTTTTCCATCCAGTCTGCCCTTATGCCGTGATTCAGGAACACCAATCGGCTTAAGGTCAGGAATAAAGTCAATACAAAACTCAATGACCTCCTCATTTTGACGGCCCTTGGAGATGCTTCCTTCTGGCCTAGCACGGTTATGAACATATTTCTTTAAGACTCCCATGAACCTCTCAAGGGGGAACATATTGTGTAGAAATACAGGACCCAAAACGTTAATCTCTTCGCATAGGTGAACTAGGACGTGCGTCATGATGTTGAAGAAGGATGGTGGGAACACGAACTCGAAACTGACAAGACATTGCACCAAATCATTCTCTAACCTTGGTATGATTTCTGGATCGATTACCTTCCGAGAGACTGCATTGAGAAATGCACATAGCTTCACAATGGCTAATCGAACGTTTTCCGATAGAAGCCCCCTCAATGCAACCGGAAGCAGTTGCGTCATAATCACGTGGCAGTCATGAGACTTTAGGTTCTAGAATTTTTTCTCTGCCATGTTTATTATTCCTACCTTAATACAGAGCAGGCATTCAAAGAAGATTTCCTTCTCTTCTTTGGTAAGAGCGTAGCTTGTATGACCCTGATGTATGCCGTCTTTTCCATGCATACGTTGCTGGTCCTCTCGTGCCTCAGGTGTATCTTTTGTCTTCCCATACACGCCCAAGAAGCCAAGCAGGGTCACACAAAGATTCTTCGTCACGTGCATCACGTCGATTGCGGAGCAGACCTCTAGGTCTTTCCAATAGGGCAGGTCCCAAAATATATATTTCTTCTTCCACATGGGTGCGCGTCCGTCAGCGTCATTCGAAATAGGTTGTCCACCAGGATCCTTTCCAAAGACCACCTTCAAATCCTTGACCATATCATGTACATCAGCACCAGTACGGTGGCGAGGCTTCGTCCGATGATCCGCCTCACCTTTGAAATGCTTGCCTTTCTTTCTTACGGGATGCCTGCTCGGAAGAAATCGACAATGTCCCAGGTACACATTCTTCTTACAATTAGCCAAATATATACGGTCAGTATCGTCCAAACAGTGCATGCATGCGCGGTATCCCTTGTTTGTCTATCCTGAAAGGTTACTGAGAGCAGGCCAATCATTGATGGTCACGAACAGCAACACCTTTAGGTCAAATTCTTCCCCCATGTGCTCATCCCACGCACGTACACCTGTTCCATTCCACAGTTGTAAGAGTTCTTCAACTAATGGCCTTAGGTACACATCAATGTCGTTGCGGGGTTGCTTAGGGCCTTGGATGAGCACTGGCATCATAATGAACTTCCGCTTCATGCACAACCAAGGAGGAAGGTTATACAAACATAGAGTCACAGGCCAGGTGCTATGGTTGCTGCTCTGCTCCCCAAAAGGATTAATGCCATCTGTGCTTAGACCAAACCATACGCTCCTTGCGTCATCTGCAAACTCCTTCCCATACTTTCTTTCGATTTTTCTCCACTGCGACCCGTCAGCGGGTACTCTCAACTTTTCGTCTTTCTTACGGTCTTCTCTGTGCCATCGCATCGCCTTGGCATGCTCTTTTTTTTGGAACAAACGTTTCAACCGTGGTATTATAGGAGCATACCACATCACCTTGGCAGGAATCTTCTTCCTGGGGCGCTCATCCTCGACATCACCAGGGTCATCGCGGCTGATCTTATAGCGCAATGCACCACATATCGGACAAGCATTCAAATCCTCGTACTCACCGCGGTAGAGGATGCAATCATTAGGGCATGCATGCATCTTCTGCACCTCTAACCCTAGAGGGCAGACAACCTTCTTTGCTTCGTACGTACTCTCGGGCAATTCGTTGTCCTTTGGAAGCATATCCTTTATCATTACCAACAACTTTCCAAATCCCTTGTCAGATACACCATTCTCTGCCTTCCATTGCAGCAATTCCAGTGTGGTGCCCAGCTTTTTCTTGTCACCTACGCAATTCGGGTACAACAATTTTTTGTGATCCTCTAACATGCGCTACAACTTCTTCTTCTCCAAATCACTTGTGCAGTTTCTCTTTGCATCGGCAATGGCCCGACCTAGATCATCAACGGGCTCATCTGATGCCTCTTCTTCAGCTTCTTCCCGCATTGCCGGCTCAACTTCTTCCCGCATTACCGGCTCAGCTTCTTCCCCCATTGTTGTATCATCGTATTCAGGGAACCCATGGCCAGGATAGCTGTTGTCGTCCTCTTCTTCTTCATTGTCTTCCATCATAACCCCTCTTTCTCCGTGCTTGATCCAAACATTATAGTGGGGCATGAAACCGGACTTAAACAGGTGGACGTGAATGGTTCTTGACGTAGAGTAATTGTGACCATTCTTACAGCGAGCACATGGACAAGGCATAAAACCATCCGCCCGCTTGTTTGCCTCAGCCGCAAGCAGAAAAGTATGCACGCCCTCAACGAACTGGGGAGAGCATCGGTCATCGTACATCCATTGCCGGCTCATCTTCATTACACAACACCGAATAGACCAAATTAATACAAGTTCATACATAAAGTTCATACAACACTTAAATGCAACAAACAAATAACTCTCTAGCTAAAGCATTTAAATGCAACAACAAATACGATCAAGATCGCAACTAAGGTAACAATGGATCCAACAGCATAATGATACCAAGCCTCACTATCGATGGCATATTTTCTAATATTTCTAATCTTCAAGCGCATTTTCTCCATCTTGATCTTGTGATCATCGACGACATCGGGAACATGCAACTCCAATTCCATCTTCTCCCCCTCAATTCTTTTCAATTTTTCTTTCAAGTACTCGTTTTCTCTTTCAACTAAATTTAACCTCTCGACAATAGGGCCGGTTGGAATTTCTGGTTCACATACCTCCTAGAAAAAATTTCTATGTCAACTTGATGGGCATAATTTGTCATAAACACGAAATGCAACTAGTTTTAAAAGAGAATATATATACCACATTCGAATCATAACAAGGACGAGGGCCGACGAGGACGGATATCAAAACCATGGCACTATATGTATAACAAACAACGTACGGGTAAGATAATTATACGAGTAACTATATATCCAAATCACACAAACATCAATTTTTATATAAAATTTCATGAACAAGAGGCTCACCACAAGGTGGTGCCGGCGACGGGACGGTGCAGGCGATCGACGGTGGTTACAACGGAGATTTAGAAGGCACTAAGTAAACCACACCTACATATGCAAACTAAGTGTTATTTTTGACCTCAAATTGCATATAAATCAAATACTAGCACATATATATATATCCTCCCAAATTACTAAACTCACAAATTAATCACTATATAAAGCATTGCAAGAGCTAATCTAGCAATGAGAGATGAAAGGACAAAGTTGCTAACCTTTGCGATCATTTGAATGGATGGGGGCCTTCAAATCTTGACAAATTTTGAGCAAAATATGTGATGAGCTCGAGAGGAAGAGGGGAAGAACAGAGAGGAGAGGGGAAAGGGGAAGAACAGAGCGAGCTCGGGTGGATAAAGGGTTTATGTAGGACGACCTTTAGTACCGGTTCGTGCCAAGAACCGGTACTAAAGGGGCTGGAGGGGCCCAGTCTGACAACATCCTGCCACCACTCTCATTAGTACCGGTTCGTGGCACGAACCGGTGCTAAAGGTTCGCCATGAACGGGTACTAATGAAAGCGGCCCGGCTAGCCGTTGGAACCGGCACTAATGTATACATTAGTGCCGACTCAAATACAAACCGGCACTAATGTGCTTCACGTTTGACCCTTTTTCTACTAGTGTATATCAGATGTATCTAAGCACCATCAGTTCCCCAACGCGGTCTGGTTGGGATGGCTATGACAGTAATCCTCGAACATTGACTCTACACGTTTCTCCCATAATTCTCTGATGTTAGTCGCCTCACAGAACACTAGAATAGTCGCAAAAAGCCTTTTTAGAGAACAAGGCATCTGGAAAGTGGCACCTCAGTCAAACAATCATCAAGAGAATAGTCTAAAAGTCAAGGAGAGCTTTCCATGTACAATTTCCAAATCGTCGTATTAAGTCACACCTCAAACATGACTAGGAGGACTCGCAAGAAGTATCTCTCACCTTCAGCTAGCTAGGTTCGCATACACCAATTCTACCAACTTTACTCCCTCCGGAGTAGGCGAGGTGTTCGGCGCGTGCGGGGGCTGCTATTGCAAGGATGTGAATCGTGTACTTGTCCATGCCCCACCTGATGCAACAATAGCTAGGCATGCACTCGATCACTTTGGTTGATAATGAAAAATGTTTGGCTACCAATATATAGAGAGGGATTGAGAGAAGAGAGAAGTGGTCATCCATATCCCTAAACATCAATCAATAAAATTGGAATTATTTAATATCATCCCATAATATGAATCCTCATTAAATTCATAAATCAAGTAAGATCAATTTTTTTCCTTTTTTAGACACGTTCCGAAATTTTGGTGGCAGAATAGATACGCGGGTTAGGAGTGTCGGATTTATCTCCTGTGTCTATATTTGTATATTTTTGAATTGTAATTAATTCTCCAATATTTATTGCCTTGTACTCCTATGGTCTAGTACCTGTTGCAATTTTTCTTTTGAGAAAACGGTGTACTACTTTTAGCAATAGCATTAACTAGGCCTAGTTTTTGATCCAGAGATTTATATTAGGACCACAATATCCCCGCACAAAAAAATATTAGGAACCCAAGATACACATGACTTTCGAACGGTTCATCCAATCCACCTGGGGGCGACAAGCGAACATTTTGTTTTTTAGGGAAAGCCTGCTGGCACTTCTCTATCCTCTCTATATCTATATCTATCTATATCTATATCTATATACTACCTACAAGAAACATAAGGGAAGATTCGTCTTGGATACAGGGCCCCTCTCTCCTTGAGATTGGGATGAACTAGCTACTTATTTGTCCTACATTTGTTGGATTTGGATCTTGGATCTTCATATGTGTATGTGGATTTAGTGGATGTGTGATTGGATCTTTGTCCTGAGTGTTTCCTCTTTGTGTGTTTTCCCCTTGATTTCTCCTTTCCCCTCCTCCAACAGTGAAAAAATCGCTAGCAAGGGCTTGGCCCTATAACACTTATACAGATAAGTTTCCCCGGCCACTTGGACCGTCAAGAAAATTTGGCTCCTATTATTGACCACGTGATCCTATATTTCATCAAAACCAGCATGTTGCTCGATGTTCAAAGATGTAAACATATCAAGAGGCTCGTAGTCAACACCGAATGACAGCTCCTCCCATACCTCTATCAAGTGGTCGCTAGAACAATCACCATCTATTTCAACCACCTCTGGAAGGCCATAAGTTTTGATATCCTTCACCATCTAGTGAGCAATATATCGGATGTATCTAAGCACCATCAGTTTCCCAATGTGGTCTGGTTGGGATGGCTACGACAGCAATCCTCAAGCATTGACTCTAGACGTTTCACCCAACATTCTCTGATGTTAATCGCCACGCGGAACACTAGAATAGTCGCAAAAAGCCTTCTTAGAGAACAAGGCATCTGGAAAGTAGCACCTCAGTCAAACAATCATCAAGGGAATTGTCTAAAGGTCAAGGAGAGATTCCCATGTACAATTTTCAAATCGTCGTATTAAGTCACACCTCTAACATGACTAGGAGGACTCTTAAGAAGTATCTCTCACCTTCAGCTACGTTCACATACACAATTTCTACCAACTTGTCCCCTTTGTTTTCTTCTGACACATTTTCTTATTCTTAATCCACCAGGAAGAATTCTAGGAACTCTTTGTACAAGAATTTCTTCGCGTAAGGATCCTTCCAGTTCATCCAAATATATTCTGTGAGCATGGTTCTGGAAGAAGATGGCTTTCTGACGACAATCTCTGGATTATCAGTCGCTTGCCACTAGATAACGGCTAAGAAAATCGGTGCCCTAGCGGGAGTCATCGGAGAACATGGGTGTGCGCAGCACCAGAGTGGATGAAGACGACGTCACCAAGGCCAGCCGAGTGCTGGTTTGGGAATGGGAGCTTGGGGAAGACAAGAATAGGATGGCTCATGAGAGCCAGTGTAGATGCGAACCCTCATGATAGGGTAGAAGAACTCACCGTCACCGGATCTTGGACAGGGGCGGCCTCCCCTGGTCATCCATAGCCATAGGACAGAGAGATCGATGGACATTTTTGTACGCGAGTGATCCATGGACTTGAAGAGAGGAGGTGCAGTGACTTTGTACATCGGTACATTATGGGCCACCAGTAGACGCGTTCACCTCTGTATTCTAAAACGTATATGTAGCAAAAAGTTAACTGGCACAGATCCCAAGCTAAGTTGTACGACTCAAATTTCTAAAGCATCTGCGCTTGGAAGTCATTTCGTCGCTCTCCCAACAATTGCTAGTAAAAGTTCAAATGCAATTTGCCAAACCAAAATACTCAGCAACAATTAACTGCCGGAGTACATATTACTCTTATTGCAGAACTGCATTTTCACACATCAGACATTTTTCTTGGGACAATCTCCAACATATGTAAGCCAATTTGGCTAGGCTATGTTAGACTAGAAATTTAAGGAGCGTGTAAAGAAGGAGGGGACGTAGACGAGGTTGTGTTACACTTGCTCTTGCACTCATCCATACTGCGGTAGAAGGCATCATTTACCAAACAATGGAAGCAACCACCGTCCCCACAATCGTCAGGACCTACTTGAACGCATAGCCCGTATGGTAGAGCGATCTTCTTCCTATCCTTATCGGCCATGTTTCGGCCTGCATTTTATGGGATAATAACAAACGAACAACCATTGTTATGAAATTGTTTGAGAGTAGTATAAATAAAGGACGCGACAGATTAGAGAAGAAGCAAAATAGAAAGGCCTTCACTAGCTACACTACGTACATACGTACTTCATACCAGGATAAGTGAAGAAAAAATAAGCATTGTGCAGATACAGAAGTATTGGTGTGCTAGCTGCCTTACATTGAGCAACGGTGGCAGAGCATACGAGATGTAGACAGACTAGGGCTGCTATTGCAAGGATGCGAATCGTGTACTTGTCCATGCCCCACCCGATGCAACACTAGCTAGGCAGGCACTCGATCACTTTGGTTGACGATGAGAAATGTTTGGCTACCAATATATAGAGAGGGGTTGAGAGAAGAGAGAACTGGTCATCCATATCCCGTAAACATCAATCAATAAAATTGGAATTATTTAATATCATCCCATAATATGAACCCTCATTAAATTCATAAATCAAGTAAGATCAATTTTCTCCCTTTTTAGACACGTTCCGAAATTTTGGTGGCAGAATAGGTACGCGGGTTAGGAGTGTCGGATTTATCTCCTGTGTCTATATTTGTATATTTTTTAATTGTAATTAATTCTCTAATATTTATTGCCTTGTATGGTCTAGTACCTTTTGCAATTTTTTCTTTTGAGATGAGACAACGGTGTACTACTTTTAGTAATAGCATTAACTAGGCCTAGTTTTTGAACGAGAGATTTATATTAGGACTACAATATCCATGCAAAAAAATATTAGGACCATGATATACACGTGACGTTCGAACGGTTCATCCAATCCACCTAGGGGGGACAAGCGAACATTTTGTTTTTTGGCCACTACTGGGCACCGGCACGCCGTTCGGCCGGCTTGCCCGTAGCCGTTTGATCTGTACATACAGCCGTCAGATTTGTCCCTAGAGTCAAAAAAAAGTCAGATATGTCCTGTCGTCCTCATCATTAACCTCTGCACGTGAAAAACGAGAGGAAAAGGAGAGCCGCCCCTGCACGTGCCGACCACCTCGCCTCCTCGTCTTCCCTCACCGCTGGTCGCTGCCCTCGCCGCGCCACCGGTCGCCGCCCTCGTCGCCGGTCACCGCCTACACTTTTGGCCGGCTCCACGCTTGTAGCCGCGTCCACCCATGGAGGCAGCTCTGGTGGCGACGGCAGCATCTCGCCGGTGAGCTCCATGGTTGCAGCCCTCTGATGCGCCGTCGCCGCCCACCTCGCCGTCGAAGCTTGCTGCCCGGGATTGCGTCAGCAACGGCCAAGATTCAACGTCGTTCATGGATATAGCAAAAAAAACGCCGGTCGTAGCAAAAAAGAATGATAGTTGCAGCAAAATTCGTCGTCCCCACTGTCGCTGGTCGCGACTCCGCCATGATGGATGTAGCAAAATCCTTCACCGATAGTAGCAAAATCAAAAGACGGTTGCAGCAAAATAATCTTGCCGTCATCATCGGTCGCAGCTCCACCATGATGGATGCAGCAAAATCACATGCCAGTTCCAGCTCTGGATTTTGCCGATTGTAGCAAAACCAAAAGTTGGTTCCAGCTCAGAGCTTCTTACCGGAACAACTCGCTTGTTTGCAAACCACCTCATGGTCGCTGCTTTCGCCGGTCGCCGTGGTAGCAAAAAAGCTCAAGGGTAGAAGCTTTTTCCTTGTCAGTTGCAACAAATGAGGACGGCCGCCTTCGCCGCCGTAGAAAACAAACCAAACGATGCAGCAAAACCACTTGCTGGTTCCAGCTATGGATTTGCTGGTTGTAGCAAAACACGACAGAGGCTACAACTTTGCTCTATGGGGCTGTAGGAAAAAAGTGCCGGCATGGTCTTCTTTCCCAGCACCGGCGACCATGGTTAGTAGCAAAAATGCACCGCCGGTTGCAGCTCTGACACTCTCCGAGCCCTGTACGGAGAGGTGGAGGGTGCATACAACCGTGGTTGTCAAAGACAACAACGACGAGTGGTGCGGCCGTTAAACATGGCCGCCGCCGCGCAGCACCGACGAAGTTTCCCGTTGTAGTCGTGGTCGGGCGCGGCCCCTCCGAGCAACATCGGGCAAGGCCTAGAGTGCAAACGCCTCCGGTGGCATCCATTGGCATGACGACGATGGCGGCGCGCATTGCACTGCAGCCAAAAGCTGACTGGTGGAGGAGATAAGATGGTCAACGTGAAGAGGAACGAGTGGCCAGGAAAAACAGAAGATAAGGTGAAGGGTCCACCAGGCAGGCTCGCCAAAGAGGCAACCAAACGTGATAAAAATTTATGGAGATTTTTTTTAGAATATATGTGATTTTGGGGAGTGGAATCAATGCAAATGGAGGCCCACGGCCTCCACTACCCATAAGGGCGCGCCTGCCCCCCTGGCACGCGGTGATGCCTTGTGGGCACCCTGTAAGTCGATTGGGGCTCTTCTTCGGGTGGAAGAAAGATAATTTATGGAAAATCATGTAAAAAAATAACCCGATCGGAGTTACGGATCTCCGAGAATTTAAGAAACGGTGAAGGGCCAGAAAACAGGAACGCAAAACAGAAGAGAACAAAGAGACGGTTCCAATCTCGGAGGGGCTCTTGCCCCTCCACCGCCATGGAGGCCATGGACCAGAGGGGAAACCCTCCTCCCATCTAGGGGGAGGCCAAGGAATAAGAAGAAGGAGGGGGATCTCCCCCCCTCTCTCCCGATGGCATCGGAGTGCCGTCGGGGCTAGGATCGTGACTGTGATCTACACCAACAACCTTGCTACCGTCAACACCAACTTTCTCGCCCTCTATGCAGCGGTGTAACCTCTCTATTCCCAATGTAATTCTCTGCTTAACCATGGTGCTCAACACTATATATTATTATCCAATGATATGTGGCTACCCTATGATGTTTCAGTAGATCTGTTATGTCCTATGGGTTGATAGATGATCATGACTGGTTTGAGTTGTATATTATATTTTGATGTTGTCGTATGGTGCCCTCTGTGTCGCGCAAACATGAGGGATCTCCGCTGTAGGGTGTTGCAATATGTTCATGATTCGCTTATTGTGGATGGCGTGTGCAGGAGATATGCCCTAGAGGCAATAATAAATGATATTATTTATCTCCAAGTTCATAATTATGTTTATGTTCCATGCTACAACTGCTATGGTTCTCGAGTCTGCAATAACCACGAGGCTCGGAGGAAGACTCATATGCACGTGTGGAATAATAAACGGTAAAATATATTCCTAGTCTAGCCTCTAAGACTAGCTCAAGTGTTGCATGATGGTTCTGTTTTCCTAATCATGGGCATGTCCATGCCAGCAACTTTGAGGGCACAATGTTAGAAGAACATTTGTGTTGAATCGACCCGAATTGATATTTTGTTATGAGATACATTCGTCACAAGTTAATGGATAATAACAAAGAGATAGTTAATGTTTGCATAATTCCTTAGACCATGAGAGTATCGAGTTTCTTCATACTTGCTTCATGAACTTTAGGGTTTGTTAAACGTCATCCGTAAATGGGTGGCTATTACGGCGGCTTACGGGTTCATGGAAAAGTGTGTCAAGTAACTTGATAGCTCAAGATTGGGATTTGCTCCTCCGACGATGGAGAGATATCTCTGGGGCCTCTTGGTGTTACGGTATCCATCATCTTCTGGCCAGACACTTTATGATTTGATCACAGGGATGCCGGAACACGTGGACAAGTTGTTGATCCACGGGGATGCAAGTAAATCTCACCTCGGGTATTTGTAACATATCGCGAAGCAACAGGAATAACACACAGCAACTAGAGGTTCACTCGAATATTCATTCGTGTGGGTATAGGGGTCAATATGGGTATCCACGGCTTCGATGTTGATCATTGATCGGAAAGTGTTCCGGTCATGTCTATGCTTCACCGAATCTATAGGGTCACACGCTTAAGGGTCATCTATCTGCTGAATACTAGACAGGGAGTTTGAGAGAAATTTGCCAAAAAAGTTTCGGAGACAATGGAAGAGTTCCGGAGAGAGAATAGCGAAATAGTTTCGTAAAAACCGAAAAGTTATTTTGGGACATACTATTAAGTCAAGTTGGTTTTGGGACACGCCTAATAATTCTTGGAGGGTGCCAGAATTATTCTGGAAACTTCTGGGAATTTTTCGGGATAAAAACCGAAAATGTTCCGCAGTTGTCGGTACCGCTTTGGTTGTTTTTCGCAGACGAAATTCACTAATCTGAAATTGTTTCAGAACGAATCCAAATCATTTTAGTGGGTACTGGGATTATTCTAAGACCCACAAAAATATTTTCGGATTTAATGGACGCGAAAAATTGTCTTCATGAATAGTGAAAACGCATTCTTGTTTGCTTTTCGCAGATGAAAATCACTAAACCGAAATTGTTTCGGAACGCGTTGAAAATTATTTTAGTGGGTACTGGAAATGTTCTGAGCCCACATAAATATTTTCAGTTCGAACAGACGCTGAAAAATGTCGTCATGAATAGTGAAAGTGCTTTTTGCTTGGCTTCTTGGAGAAGCCACCTTGAGGGCCTTTTGGTATTATCCCCTTGGCTTCTTGGAGAAGCCACCCTTGGGCTTGGCCTATAAATAGGGGTCGAGGGGGCTGCCTAAAGACACACTCTTTCTCACATACAAGTGTCATTGCAATGATGTGCCTTCTCTCTCTCTCCCCGCGAAATAGTTTCGTAGAGCCAAAAGGTTGTCTGGGTTCTGGTGGGAACTAGTTCTGGACGGCGAAGCCCTGACGGATAGATGATACCGTATGTGTGCAACTCTGTAGAGAGATCGTAGTTTCGGTCTTAGTTCGAGAGTGCCTCCCGAAGGGCTATCCGAGTGACCGTCCGAGTTTCGAAGGTCCTCTCGAAGGGCTGTCCACGACACCGTCCGGGCGACTGTCCGACCGCCTCCCGGAGGGCTGTCCGAGGGGCAGATGAAGGTATACATCATCGCGGTTGGGAGGTTGTAAATCCTAACTGCGGGGATCTGCACCGCCGATCGTCATCGACTCTACTTTCTGTTGCGCTACGAGTTGGTAACGAAAAAGATCAAACCTTGTATGCAGTCTCCATAGTGGTCCTCGGCTGGTTCGTAGGTCGGAAATTTTTGTTTTTGATGTGTTACCCTACAGCGTGAGTGACAGAAGCACAGACCCGAGTAAGGGGGTTGTTGCATATGGGATAAAGAGGACTTGATACTTAATGCTATGGTTGGGTTTTTACCTTAATGATCTTTGGTAGTTGCGAATGCTTCTGATCCAAGTACGGAAAGTATGTTAGCACATTCCTCTCCCTCATATAAAATTACAATAATGATCACCGGTCTAGCTATCGATCACCTAGGGACAAATGACTTCCTTGTGTGACAGAAGCTATCTACTTATATTATCTTGCAATTTATTCGTAGTTTTATTCTCGCAAAGTACTTCTAGTTTTATTCTTGTTCTAGGTAAAGCAAACGTTAAGTGTGCGTAGAGTTGTATCGATGGTCGATAGAACTTGAGGAAATATTTGTTCTACATTTAGCTCCTCCTTGGGTTCAACACTCTTATTTATCGAAAAAGGCTACAAACGATCTTCTATATTTGAGGAAATATTTATTCTACATTTAGCATCACCACACGCAGAGCTTTGCAAATGCTCCAGATGTTGGTGTTGACGCCTCCTCCTCCAATTGCAACTTATCTTTTCCGTGGAAGAAGATGGAGAAGGAATCAGAAATCTGTTGGTCTCTTTTAAAGAAAAAATAGTGGAGGAGATGAAGAGGATGGGTATTTGGTGAAGAAGAAGAAGAAGCGGTGGAAATAAATTGACGGGGGAGTAATTGAGGGGTCGGTCAATGGGAACCTTCTAGAGAGAGAAAACGCTCGTGTGGAGAATAAAGAAAAAACCAGTGAGACGTGTGATGGGCCTTCAAGACGTGTGATGGGCCTTCAGGCGGAAATATACGTGAGCATATGAACAGTGTGCATATTGAAAGAATCGCTAGTAGTGAGGATTAATTTCTTAAAAATGTAAGATACCGGGCTCCAAGAAGCCTAATAGATGCCTAAGTTTTCTGGACTTAATTCTTTTTGCTTGACTTTTCCTTGTCCTTGAGACGAATAGAGGTGGAAAGAGAAGCTAAAGTCGGCAACACGATACTCCAAGGATACCATTGTTGTAAAAAGAAGGCTACAAATTAATCACTAGATTAAGATTGAGGGATAAGAGAAATTCGTCTAGAGATTTACCTTTGACTCTTGGTATTCCTCGTGGACACGCCCTATGCGGCAGAAAACGAACTGGCGTACAGGGGATGTATCTAGTGCACCAGGGCAATGTGTGTTACCGGTGCACTGATCGCTCATTGCACATTAAAAAATGTTTGAAAAAATTCGGAAACAATTTAGTGCATTGACACAACATCAATGTATGTTGTCACAAAAATTTAAATCAAAATTTAAAATATTGCTCGAGATACAAAACTGACAAATTTAACACTCAATAGTACATAACACAAGTTGGGCTTCAATTTTGGCCCATTAGCACATTGACGTCAAATTTGTCATTTTTGTATCTCGAGCATTGTTTTGATTTTCATTTGAATTTTTGTGACAATATACATTGATGTTGTGTCGATGCACTAATTTTGGTTTGAATTTTTTTAAACATTTTTTAATGTGCAATAGAGTTCGGTGCACGGGTAGCATCAATTGCCCCGATGCACCAGATACATTCCCCTGGCATGCAGAATGAGGAGGAACAAAGGGGCGCCTCTATATCTCCCCTTCAGCGAGTGTAGCTTCAGACTCGCTCAAGAGGCGAGTGAGATGGGCCAGCCCACGCGTGTGGGAGACCACAGCCTCTTTTTTTTTCTGTTTTCTGTTTTCTGTTTTTGTTTTTTTCTTTGTTTTTGTATTTTTGCTTATACTTTAAAATATTCAAATATATATATATATATATATATTACAGTTAACACTCTACCAAAAATATTTTAAAAAGTTGAAAAGTATTTGAAAAATGTTGAACAAGCATTCAAAAAATGTTGAACGTGTATAGTGTATAGAAAAATGTTGATCATGTATTAGAAAATGATGATTTTTTATCATGTATATTAAAATGTTAATCAAGCATTTGGAAAAGATGTTGAACTAAGTATTTTAAAAATGTTAATCAAGCATTTGGGAAATGTTAAATGTGTATAGAAAAATGTTTACCATGTAATAAAAAATAATGAAAAAATTGATCATGTATATAAAAATGTTAATCAAGCATTTGGAAAACAATGTTGAACCAGTGTTTACAAAGTGTTAATCAAGCTTTTAAAAAATGTTAAATGTGTATTAAAAAGTTGACCATGTATTCAAAAAAATAGTTTTTTATTTTAAAAATGTTAATAAAGCATATTTTTTAAAAAAGTATATATTTTTTTGACCAATGTTCATAAAATGTTAATCAAGCATTTGACTAATGTTTAAAATGTGTATAGAAAAATGTTGATCATATATACAAAACAAATTGTATTGGAAAGTTGTTAACATGTATTAGAAAAATGTGGTTAGCATATAAAAAATGTAGAATGAAGACGAAAAGAAACAAAGAAACCCAAAAAAATGAAAACCGAAAAAGAAACAAAATAAACCAAAAAAGAGAAAATAAAAATAAAACCTAAGAAACAAATAAAAATAATAAAAGCCCAAATAAGAAAAAAGAGAAGAAACAAAAGAAAACAAAAACCTAAAAAAATATGGAGAAAAAACAATGGAAACCCCGACTCGTTTGGACTTAAGTAGTCTCGCCTTACTACTCTGTGACGAACCTAAGGCAAAGCCTAGTAGCTAGCCACGCTTGCTTGATACCAGGAGACCGTGGTTCGAATCACCCCGCGCTCCCTTTTCTCTTCTCCTTTTCCGTTTACTGTGCAGGAATGAGCCGGCCTGAGTACTGTGGACCTTTCAGCGAGTGATCATGACATCTCGCTTAATGCGAGGTATAGCTCTCGCGGGAACAGAGTCACTCTCTCGGACGCGCTCATCCGACTCCTGGAAGCGAAAGCCCCGCCAACGAGGCATTGTCGGGGCTAAAAAAGAACACCGGCTCAACTAGATAAAATTGAGACCATCAAATCATATTGGTTTTGTGTAGGATCTTCACGGTATGGTGCTTTTGTAGGATCTTCACAAAGTCGAGTTCACGGTTAAACTTATCATGCTACATATGAAAAACTTTCCTATCTAAGGTAGGTTGTCATCATTGCGCACTCATATATTTTGTGATTTTTTGTGGTAAGAAATTATTTTGTGAATACAGTACAGACACATACGCCCACATACACGCACATACTCACCCCTATGAACGCACGCACATCCCCCTACTCCTACGAGCACCTCCGAGATACCGAGCCTGCATCAGTGGAAGAGGATGACACCTGAGTTATATTTGGCGCTTCGTTTTGGGAACATTTCTCTTTTAGAAAAAAAAAATACAAGCGCAAGCAAGTTTAAAAATATTTGACCTTATTGGTGGGTACAAGCTACATTCAAGTTTTTTTTAGCGCAATTCCAACATGTAGTATGTTTCAATTTCAACATATTTCAATTTTCCTCACTCTTATTTGACTTTTTTTAGGTCCACTCTTATGTGTCCTTGTCGAGTGTTGGCATGGCATCATGTGTGTCTCACCAAATTGGGGGATGGATGGATCCTTCTTTTCTTTTTCATTATTTATGATATGAAGAGAGAAAATATGGCGTGACAGTGAAATCTCGCTGGCCGCATCTACCTGTCCATGTCTGTTGTAGAGGACCTTTTGTGAACCCTGTTTACAGCCTCCAGTCGTGTTCATGTGGGCCCGCCTATTTAAGGTCAATCATCATCGTTTGAAAGGGAAATGCGGGGCCCATGGAGTGAGTATATTATACACGGAAAATTGTTTTCTTGATTACCAGCACGTGCTAATTTGGTGCAACACCTGTTCATATAATTCCTTTCCGTACAATCGTACAGAACTAGAATGCTCACAATTTTTCTCATGTACAAAATATTTTTTTTGAACACAGTATAAACACAAACGCTCGTATAAACACGCATACACTCACCCATATGAACGCACACACACACATCCTACCCCTATGAGCACCTCTGATAGACCGAGCCGACATATATAGACACCTTGTAGTCGACGGGGCCATCTCCTCCCACTGAAAGCGTATCGTCAGAAATCTTGAAATAAATCCAGGATAAATGCGAGCACCAGGACTTGAATCTTGGTGGGCTGGAGATACCACTGTCCACCTAACCATTCCAACACAGGTTGGTTCACTCCCCGTACAAAACTAGAATGCACACAATTCGTTTTGGTTGTTTTGCCCATGCTATATTTACCCTTTTTTTATTTTGTGAAACAGAAATAAAACGCTTGGTCAAAATGACACACCTAGCCGAGGTAGGAACCAGGCTTGGTCAAAATAGCACACCTAACCGAGATGGGCACTATGCAGAGGCCAACCGATATATATGACGGGTGAAAAAAGTAGAATTATTGTTAATCTTTTTCTTACATTATGCTACCGCCAACGAGCATGCACAATGTCATTTATTACATCATCATGTCTATATCTATTTTGTACGAGCCGTGTTTTTGGTGAAATCCAGCAGACCTTGCTGCATTCTAACATATACATGTCATAATTTCCCTTTTGAATTCGTCTAAAGAGCCCTGATCCTGTAGCCCCCGCTCTTGAATTCATCTAATTTTCCTTTTGAATGCATGTGATCTTGTAGCCCCCCTCCCCTGTCATTGTGTGCAAATTGTAGGGGAGAGATGTGTGCAATTGTAGGGGAGAGATTGAACCAACCATGATCCTTCGGTATGCGACCGTGTGCGCATGGATGGCCAGTGGCGAAGCTAGCAAATATGGCAAGGTTTGGCCAACGCCATAACTAAGCTGCTGTTAAAATACTACTTCCTCCGTAAAAAAATATGACGGTAATATATAATGTAGATATACTACAGCCTAGTACATTTTTTAGGTTTGGCTGACAATGGAGTGATGCGCCATGTTCATGGGCTGACCGCACATTGATCGATCCAAGTTCACAAGAATCACACAACTGCATCCTGCTTGGTGCTCAGCCGGTGATCGGTGAACAAGCGACAGAGACTCCGCGAGGCCACGATCGATGAGGCGGACCGACATGCGACGTTCGGTGATAGGGACTCCGCGAGGCCACGATCGATGAAGCGTGGACCGACATGCGATGTCCGGTGATAGGGACTCCACGAGGCCGCGATTAGGGAGGCGGTGACCGGCCACTCGGCGAGTTCGCGAGGGTTTGCAGATGGCGCTAAAGAAGAAGATGACGTATGTAATGATAGGTATAATTCTTTGTGCTTCTTTTTTCCCCTTAATTGCATTGTGGGTATGTATTCTTTCTAACTAGCTCCGCTTGCATGATCTATTACTTACTATTATATCCAGCTAGTTACTAATTCATGATTTATATATGGTTTTATGTTTTATAGGTCATCCTTATGCCCGTCTAGTTAATATGAATGATGCATTGGCAATCGATCATCCATGTAATCTTCATCAAGTTAGGCATTTAGAAGACTAATATTTAACTTTTGGATCTTAGTTGTATTTGTTGAACACCAAGTAATATATATCTAGTATTCTAGCGAGTTCTTGCATAGTTAAGTTATACTCCCTCCGTCTGGAAAAGCTTGTCTCAAGCCTGTGTCTCAAATGAATTTAGTGCTAGATATATCCATTTGAGGGACAAGTTTATCCTTCAGACGGACGTTTTTAGCACTAACTTGATGCTAGATATATCCATTTGAGTGACAAACTTTTTTGGACGGAGTGAGTAATTAAATATTGTTATTCAGCACAAAAAGGGGAGGGATTTTTTTTATTGGTGGAGGAAGAGAAGATCAATATTTAACTTTTGGACCTTAGTTGTATTTGTGGAACACCAAGTAATATATATATATATATATATATATATATATATATATATATATATATATATATATATATATTCTAGCGAGTTCTTGCATAGTTAAGTTATACATGTTTTCTTTTTGTTTATAAACTCCGCCAAACCTGAAAATTATTCCTACCCCTGCCGTCGTGGGTGGCGGTGCGAGACCTTGTATGCGTGGTCGGTCTTGTCTGAAACAAAGATATACAGTAAGTAAGAGTCGAGAAAGAATAGCGAAAAAAGAAGGAAATATTTTGTTAGTACAAAATATAATAATTAAATATTGTTATTCAGCAGAATGAGAGGAGGGAAAAATATGTTTTTACTGGTGGAGGAAGAGAAGAGAAGGGAGTGAAAAGGGAGGGGAGAAGCGGTCGGGGAGTGGGAAGTGGGAGGGGGAGTGAAGTCAGTGGCAAAAATCCCGTCTTTCTCCTCCCTTCACCGGCTAACCCTCGAGAAATCCCCAAATCCCACGCCATTAGCGCCCCCTCCCCCCCCTCCATTAGGGATCCCCTTCCCCTCCCCCCGCACCGCCGGATCGATTCCGCCCGCCGCCGCCCCCTCCGGTGATCCGCCCGCGGGGA
>NC_041390.1:2094887-2106563 GCF_002162155.2 Triticum dicoccoides | reverse complement strand
CGGGCGCGCGCCGCGGCGGCAGCCGCGGCCGCCGCAGCGGAGAAAGGCAAGGACTTGGACCCCTCCTCCACCTCCAACCCGGCCCCCCACCACCACCACCACGAGGACGAGGACGAGGACGGCGACGACGACTCTGCCGCCGCCCCCTTCCCGCCCTCCTTCACCTCCGCCAGCACCGCCCTCCAGGGCCTCCTACGCAGGCTGGGCGCCGGGCTGGACGACCTGCTCCCGGGCTCCGCGGCGGCGGCCGCGGCCTCCTCCACCACCTCCGCGCAGCTCAAGCGGATCCTGGCCGGGCTGCAGGCCGAGGGCGACGAGTCGCGCCAGCTCGGCTCCCTCATGCAGCTCTGCGAGATGCTCTCCATCGGCACCGAGGACTCGCTGGCCGCCTTCCCCGTCGACGCCTTCGTGCCGCTCCTCGTCGGCCTGCTCCGCGAGGAGGACGGCCCCGGCGCCAGCCCCGAGGTCATGCTGCTCGCCGCGCGCGCCCTCGCCAACCTCGTCGACGTGCTGCCCTCCGCCTGCTCCTCCGTCGTGCACTATGGCGCTATACCGTGCTTCTGCGCCCGGCTCCTCACCATCGAGTACATGGACCTCGCCGAGCAGGTGAATTGCCAAATTAACCGACCTAGAACTTAATTGCTCGATCTACAATACATGGTAGCTAACGTTGTAGATCGTTTTCTTTTCTTTGCGCGAAATGAATATGCTGTTGCTTACAATTTTGCATGTGTTCGCGCCATATTTGGCCTGCGGTGAGACAATTAGCGTGTATTATGGCTGGATATTATCTTGTCATGAATCATGGATATTTCTACTTCTACTTACTTTACATTCTCAGTAGATTCGCATGGGAGACAAACATGTCTTCTTGTTCCCTTCATGCATTCACTCACCAATATACTGACAAATTACGGTATATGTTTTTATGATGCTCCTAGTCTCTGCAAGCTCTTAGGAAGATTTCCCTCGAGCATCCTACTGCATGTTTGAGAGCTGGTGCGCTAATGGCCGTCCTGTCGTATCTGGACTTCTTCTCCACTGGTGTTCAGGTATTTATCTGAATTCAACCCCACGGTTTCTTCAACAGAATGTAGTTCATTTTGTCGTATTCACAGAGCATGCGCCTTGGTTCCATTTTACTTCAGTTTTGTTTCCCCTGTCTTCCCTGTGTGCACTGTTTGCTTCTACTTACCATATATGTTTCCTTGGTGGACATGCATTCTTCTAGAGAGTTGCACTGTCTACTGCTGCCAATATTTGCAGGAAGCTGCCATCCGATGCATCCGAGTTCGTCATGGAAGCTGTACCGTTGCTCACTAATCTCCTACACCACCATGACTCTAAGGTTGGTGCCTTCGAAGTCCAAGCTTCTGACCCTTGATCTCTTATTATGAAATACGGATCCTGCCAGGGCACATACAATGGTTTCAACCTGTTGTTTTTGCACATTGATAACAGGTACTAGAGCATGCTTCTGTTTGTTTAACACGCATTGCAGAGGCCTTTGCTCACCATCCTGAGAAGTTGGATGAGCTGTGCAATCATGGGCTGGTTGCGCAAGCTGCTAACTTGGTATCCATCAGCAACTCCCCAGGCCAGACATCGCTCAGCACATCGACATATACGGTATACACAAATAAATGTGTTTTCTATCCTTCTGTATTGCTTACTTTGGCCCTTTTTTCCTGTTGTCTTGCTAAGTGTGGATTGCTCATCCTTTTAGGGTTTAATCCGTCTTCTCTCAACTTGTGCGAGTGGATCGCTGTTGGCAGCCAAAACACTTCTTCTTCTTGGCATTAGTGGCACCATTAAAGAAATTCTTTCAGGGTCTGGTTTGGTTGCTGGAACGTCAGTCGCCCCAGCTTTGTCAAGGCCTGCTGATCAGGTAGTTACATCTATCACTGGCTTTACTATTCTGTGGGTGTTAGCTTGATGACTAGTTTTTACCATCTTTGATGAGACCCAATTTGTATGTATTATCTATTGAAATTTGACTAGCAGATGATGTACTAGCATTGCCTCTTTCACATCCTCTCTGCAGCTTACAAAACTTGCTGAAAATGGAAAGGTTCCATAACATTTGTGTAATTATACATGCCAGGCATACGCGTAATTTAGTCCTGAAGAGAGTTATGTATCAAACATTCAAACTAGTCCACAGTTGGCTTGATGATGAACGTGCATATTATCATCCAAAAGAAAACTATAGAGCAAAGTAAAAATGCCATGTCTTAGGAGTATGGTGGCCAAGCAATTTAGTTATCATCCTTGATTTAGGCATCTTGCATCAAAACCTTCGAGATGTTCTATGGAGGCACGAATAGGGAACAGAAATGCACAAGTAAATCATGTATTCCAACAACCATATTTGGTAGAGTTTCAAGAGAATCTGACATTTTTTTGATATAGATGTGTAATGTTGTCTGTAGTTACTTCTCTTGCTTAGCTTCTCAAACATTGATTAAAACAATAAAATCGCATGTGTTTGATCCCGAGTGGGAGGGTAATATATGCTTGCATGCTTTTCTTGCATGAATGGTGTTCATATATTTACTTTTAACCCTGCAGATGTTTGAGATCGTGAGCCTTGCTGATGATTTGCTCCCACATTTGCCTGTGGGGATAATTTCTTTACCAACAAACTGTCGTGTATTTATTAAAGGCTCTTCTACAAGGAGACCTGCTCCCACCAAACAAGATGGGGCTGGTTCAACAGAAAATGAGAGGTCAGGCCATGAGAGTCTATTACAGGAGCACCCCGAACTTCTACAACAGTTCGGTATGGACTTATTGCCCGTAATGACACAGGTCTGTTCTCTTTTTTATTTCTTATTGATGAAATTTTTTTACGAACTTTTGGACTTATTTTTCGTTCTCATGCTTAATAACCTCCCCTGGCGGACAGGTGTATGGTTCAAGTGTAAATGCACCAATACGTCACAAGTGCTTATCTATCATTGGGAAATTAATGTGCTATAGCTCTGCTGAAATGATCCAGACTCTCCTTAGCACGACAAACATATCCAGGTACTGATACAAGTTTCTACTATGATGTGTGATTCATTTCTTCAATATACAATTCTTCTTTGCTGATCCTGTCTGAGTTATATAAATGTCCCTTGCAGCTTCTTAGCAGGCATTCTTGCTTGGAAAGATCCACAAGTGCTGATTCCTGCTCTTCAGATAGCAGAAATTATGATGGAAAAACTTCCCGAGACATTCTCCAAGTTATTTGTGAGGGAAGGTGTTGTTCATGCTGTGGAAGCACTTATATGTCCGGAATCCTCAAATATGGTGCCTCCTCAGGTACCACCACAGGATAAGGATGGCGATTCTGTTATGTCCTCACGCCCTAGACGACAGCGTCGTCGTGGGGGTGCTGCACCTACAGAGAACAGTTTGTTAGATGTGTCAAACGCCTCCAATTCTGGCATTGCCAGCGCATCGCCATGCTCTACAGAAGTTCCAGTCACCAGTCTCCGTTTTGAAGTTAGCGATCGTGCGAAGTCGTTCAAAGATAAATACTTCCCTTCAGACCATGGTTCAAGCGACGCTGGAGTCACTGACGACCTTCTTAAGCTGAGAGCACTGTGTGCAAAGTTGAATACTGCAACTGACAATGTCATAACAAAAGCCAAAGGGAAATCAAAAGCCTTGAGCCCTAGCCATTTTGACATCTCACATGATGTGGATGAACAGTTAGACCTGATAGTAAATGAAATGCTTGCTGAGCTAAGCAAAGCTAATGGTGTCTCCACATTTGAGTTCATCAGGAGCGGAGTTATCACATCATTCCTTGACTATTTGTCATGTGGGACATTCGGGAAGGAGAAGGTATCCGAAGCAAACCTGCCAAAGCTTCGCCAGCAGGCGCTTAGGAGATACAAGTCCTTCATATCTGTTGCCCTTTCTGCCGACCATGAAAGGGATGAAACTCCAATGACTCTCTTGGTCCAAAAACTGCAAAGTGCATTATGTTCGTTGGAGCGTTTCCCTGTTGTGCTCAGCCAGTCTAACAGAATTGGTACTGGCGGCTCCCGTCTGACCTCAGGTCTTGGCGCTCTAGCTCAACCCTTCAAGTTGCGCCTGTGTCGAGCTCAAGGCGAAAAATCACTTCGGGATTATTCATCAAATATTGTACTTATCGATCCCTTTGCGAGTCTGGCAGCCGTCGAAGATTTTCTTTGGCCCAGAGTTCAGCGCGGTGAGGCTGCTTCCAAACCTCCAGTCGCTTCTGCAAATAATTCTGAATCTGGTACACCCGGTGCCGCTGCTGGTGGATCATCAACACCTGCATCAGCCCGGCGTCCAACAACAAGATCAAAGTCATCTGCTGCAAGTGCTGGTACATCTAGTAAGGAGTCTCTAGAGGAAAGCACTAGTAGCGCAAAGGCAAAAGGCAAAGCTGTTGTAAAACCAAGCTCAGCTGAACCAAAAGGACCGAACACAAGGAATGCTACCCGCAGAAAATCTGCCTTGGAGAAAGATTTGGACATGAAGCAAACACATGGTGACAGTAGTTCTGAGGTATGCATTGTTTTTTTTGCACTCTACATGAATAAGAGAACTCCAAAAAAGGATGTGGTTCTTATTTCAGTATAGCTTCCTATGAGATTCTAGTGCATATTCCATCTAAGCTGTGATACTAAATATGAGAAAGATTGGGTTAATAATAATAAATTATAAAAAATGGACAACTTCCTTTTGTTGCTTGTCATGTAGCTGCATCGGCACCGTAAGCTTTAGAGGGTGCTAGATAATTCATTGAACTATATCTTCCAGAAAAACTTCTGGGAATAGAGAAACATACTCAAATCTTGTATTTCTGTTTTTGCACAAACTGTGAAAGCTAGTGATATCATTAGGAATTTGTAGCAATAAGCTGTGCATGGATTTCATGTGGGTTTGAATCTAGTTATCGTTGTTATATCTGACAGAAGCTGTATACATTTACCAATGATGTAAATCATGTTTGGAAAAGAGGGCTGCATGTTTCGAGACATATTTGTGTAAGTACCAGTGCAATTGGCACATACCCTAGGCTAGCACCAGATATTTAAACATGCATCTTCTTTGGGCATTGTGCCATGCCCATTTTTGTTATTCGTGGCTTCTTGCCAAAGAAAGAGATAAAGCTCCCAACCCTTTTATATATAATAACTCGTGGTTGTTTGTTGGCTCTTTCCTGGTGATTTTCTCCATGAGTAATGTTGCCATGCACTGAGACCATCTTGTGCTGTATAGTTTGCGATAATGTGCAAGGGTGATTAAGCCGTATAGTCAACCAAGCTCTCAATTTAAAATTTGGGGATAATGTTTGGGTTTTACTTGAACTGGAACTCTGCGAAGTAATACCTCTTTTTCTGTTATGTGCTTATGTGCAGGATGAGGAGCTGGACACATCTCATATTGAGCTTGATGATGCTTTAATGATTGATGATGATGACATTTCAGAGGATGAAGATGATGATCATGAGGTGATATTTTTTACGATGATCTTCATTTCTCTCGCAAACCTTGTATGTATTTGTATTTGGAGTATTAATGTGTTCATGAGATAGTTTAGACAGTCTGGCCTATTTTATACTCATGCTTAGGTATAAGTTGGGGGTAGACAAGCATCTATATTTTCCCTGTTTGTCCTAAGTGATCCATCCACAGAGAATACAAAGGCATTGGGGGGGGGGGGGATGGCTCATATAATATAGTAAATTAGTTTATTGAGATTATAAGCTTCAAGATACTAAACTTAACAGGCATGCTTTAAGATTCACCCGTACTCAGGAAATAAAGATCTTACTTGAACAGCACGAAGATCATTTTTTTCTGCCTCTAATATATGACTGTTGAGATTTTCAGGTTCTGCAAGAGGGCTCTCTTCCTATTTGTGTTCAAGATGGGGTGCATGATGTGAAGTTGGGTGACGCTGATGACTCCAATGTTGGTTCAGCAAGTGATAGCCAGGCGCAGCCATCATCTGGTTCTGGTTCCAGTGCTAGAAACATTATGGGCAGGGGAGTAAATGCTGCTGAATTTCGAACTGCAGGTGCCTTTGGATCGCAAGGGGCAATGTCATTTGTTGCTGCGACAATGGCTGGGCTGACTTCTGGTGGTGGTCGCGGTGTTAGAGGTGGTCGTGATCGGCGTGGCCTGTCACTTGGAGGCAGCATGAGTGAGCACAACAAACTGATATTCATGGCTGGCGGGAAGCAGCTTAGCAAAAATTTGACCGTATATCAAGCAATCCAACGTCAACTGATGCTCGACGAGGATGATGAAGAAAGGTTCAACGGGTCTGACCTACCAAACGATGGAAACCGATTCTGGGGTGACGTGTTCACGATAACTTACCAGAAGGCTGATAGCCAGGCTGAGAAGGGATCCCAAGGTAGTTCTGCCTCATTGCATCAAAAGTCAGAATCAGGCAGATCTGTTTCTGAAGCACACAAGGTTTCTCTTCTTGATAGCATCTTACAAGGGGAACTTCCATGTGATTTGGAGAAAACAAACTCAACTTACAGCATTTTAGCGTTGTTACGTGTATTAGAGGGGCTGAATCAGCTATCCCCTCGTTTAAGAGCGCAGACAGCATCTGATGATTTTGCTGAGGGGAAAATCGCTACTCTGGATGAGCTATATGAAGCTGGAACCAAGGTGCCTTCAGAAGAGTTCGTCAACAGTAAGTTGACACCGAAGCTTACTCGGCAAATGCAGGATGTTCTTGCACTCTGCAGCGGCAGTTTACCTTCTTGGTGTAATCAGATCACTAAAGCCTGTCCCTTTCTGTTCCCCTTCGAAACGAGGAGGCAGTACTTCCATTCCACAGCTTTTGGGTTGTCCCGGGCGTTGAATCGACTTCAGCAGCAACAGGGTGATAATCCCAACACTGGCAGCGAAAGAGAGGTCCGATTTGGCAGGCTTCAACGCCAGAAGGTCCGTGTTTCCCGTAACCGCATTCTGGATTCTGCCGCCAAAGTTATGGAGATGTTCTCTAGTCAGAGAGCTGTTCTTGAGGTGGAATACTTTGGTGAGGTTGGGACAGGGCTGGGTCCTACGTTGGAGTTCTATACTCTCCTGGGCCATGAACTGCAGAATGCTCGGTTGGGATTATGGAGATCTAGTTCGCCTTACGATTATTCAGAAATGGAAATCGATAAGAATGGTGTGATCCATGTGGATTCTGACGATGATTTGCCAGCTCCTCAAAAACTCAACTCATCCGAAGATGCCCGGAATCTGGTACAAGCTCCTCTTGGATTATTTCCTCGCCCTTGGCCATCTAATGTTGATACCTCGGAGGGTAGCAGATTCTTCAAAGTCGTAGAATATTTCCGCTTGGTCGGTCGAGTCGTGGCGAAAGTCTTGCAGGATGGAAGGCTCTTAGATTTGCCTTTGTCAACAGCATTTTATAAGCTCATACTTGGACAGGTAAGTACATACAGACCCTCTTATTCGTGGAACAACATTCTTTTTTTCATCTTGTTATGTTTGTTCTACATGAGTTTCTTATATCACTGTATTTCCCTCCATTTTCAGCATCTACTAATGTAAAATGCTTTCTATTTGCTAGGAGCTTGATTTATTCGACATTATCTCGTTTGATGCTGAGCTTGGAAAGACACTGCAAGAACTGCAAGTTCTTGTTGAGCGTAGGAGGTTCCTTGAGTCCACTTGTGGCAAGGATCAGCTAGAAGTTGCAGACTTGCGTTTCCGTGGAGCTCCTATCGAGGACTTGTGTTTAGATTTTACTCTTCCAGGTTTTCCTGATTATATTCTCAAAGAAGGCGAGCAAAACACAATTGTAAGTGATGTGTTTATCTTAGGGAGTTCGTGTTTGCATTTGCTCTCTTTTTGTATACGGGTAGTAATAAATAGAATTTATTCTTTCCCTTAGGTTAATATCCACAACCTAGAGGAGTATGTTTCTTTGGTAGTCGATGCGACAGTGAAGTCAGGGATTATGAAGCAGGTTGAAGCTTTCAGATCAGGTTTTAGCCAGGTGCGACCTCTTTCTGTTCGTTTGTCAACCCCTTTTAATCATTCTGTAGATGTCTCGAGACTTATTTATTGTTCCTAAATGCCCGTGTACTTTTCTCTGTTTTAGGTCTTTGATATCTCATCCCTCCAAATATTTTCACCTCAAGAGCTTGACTATCTAATATGTGGTCGTCAAGAAATATGGGAGGTAATGCTTCATCTCCCTCTCTTGATTTCAGTTGTGTTCTGTTACATTTCCACTGAACTGGCCTTGATTGCTGCAGGCTGAATCACTGGTGGATAACATCAAATTTGATCATGGGTTTACTGCTAAAAGTCCTGCCATTATAAATGTAAGTGTGCCCGTATTTTCCTATATCTTAATCTGGCACTGTATATGTTTCAACCGATTTCTTGATCCTCTGCTTGTCTGCAGCTACTCGAGATCATGGCGGAATTTACCCCTGATCAGCAGCATGCATTCTGCCAGTTTGTAACTGGTGCTTCTCGGCTTCCAACTGGTGGTTTGGCTGCCCTTAGTCCCAAGCTTACCATAGTTCGAAAGGTGCTTTATGTCGACATCTGCTGCACATACGTCTTGGTTATGCCTTGTTTCTTTCTTAACTTGCTATCTCTTTTGATTGTCAGCACCCCTCGAGTGGGGTGAGTACTTTGAATACAAGCGGGGTAACAGACGCTGCGGATGACGATTTGCCCAGTGTCATGACATGTGCCAATTATCTCAAACTACCCCCATATTCCACAAAAGTAAGTATGGCTTTATTGTCTGGTATTTGCTGGTAAGTTTTAACGCGGTCTTGTATCCTCACTAACTTGCTTGTTTGGGCGTGTTCTCACAGGAAGTCATGCGCAAGAAGCTGCTCTACGCCATCCTAGAAGGCCGTGGATCTTTTGATCTATCCTGAGCTGATAACTAACGATACAGGGCTCACCATTCGATGCCCGTCAACTTTTATCCCGAATTAGCTTTCTTCTTCGTTGCCTGTAATAACATAGGTTGAGGTTACCAGCTGCTCTGCATAAAGCTTGAAAGGTCAGGTTCTAGCTATTACCAGCCTTATAGAGTTATATTTCTGTTTGGCTTTGTCGTGAAATCTTTTGCTTCCCCTCATCCTCATGTGCTGTCTGTGTTGCGGTTTTTCAGTTGAACTTGCTGAAGCGGCGAGCCTCGCGAGCACCACCGACAAGTATCAGGAGCACCTTTCCTCCAGTACATGTAAATAAAAAGGAGTATACATATTTGTCATAAGGATTTGTTCGTTCGTTGGCGATACCCTGTCCTATGTATCGATTTGAGAATGTTGCTATGTTTGCTTTGACATTGTGTACATGTGTAACTCGATAATAAATTCGTGCGCTCTAGTGTATTTGAGATTATTCTGTGGCTGGTTCTCGAGTTACGGTCTAAACCTTACCGCCCAAACTTGAAAGGTAAAGTGGTCCCTGGCATTTTAACGCAAATCAACATTTCAAACAGGGCCGACATGTTAAACCACTCATCTTCCACAACAGGATCTTATTTTCTCTGATTCTTACTGATTTTATTGTTCATTTACTGCCTTTTGATGCGGTAAACATAAGAAAAATAGAAGGATCCAAACTGAATTGCGAATCAGCCGCTCGCAGAAGTAGATGGCACCATGTCATGTAGTTCTTTTGCTTCTTTCATGAGGGATGCGAGAGTGTGCCTGTTAAGCTTCGACGATGTGATTCCAAATCTGTTGGCGGAGCGGAAAACTGTGGAGTAGTCAAGATCATGCTTGTTCTTGCAAGCAATTGAGAGTGCCTTTATCAAGCTGCTAAGGTCTTCTTATTTGGTAAATACACTGTCACTGTATGCAGCTACTTCAGATCATGGCGGAATTTACCCTGATCATGGCGGAGCTGGAGCCGAAGTCACCCTGATGGACCACTTAAAATTTTCTGGTACTAAATATAAGTGTGCTTCATAACCTCTAGCATAGACTATTGAACATAATGATAAGAACATAATAATAATTATTTTTTACAAAAAAACAGCAATTAAAAGTAAGTAAAATACACCGGAGGTCCTAAAAGTATTTCAAGTGTGTCAAGTAGGTCCTATAAGTTTAAAATAAACAAATTCAAAATTTTCCAAGTTTCTTTTGTACCAAACATTACCGAGTATTTCACCCGCGTGCAAAGTTTACTGATGGAAAAACATTCGCAATAGTACGGGAAAACAAACAACGTCGATTTTCAAAAAGGCTATCTTCGAAAGCATTTTTTGAGACAAAAATTACAATCTCTGAAAGTATTTTCAAGCAGTATTTTATTTGTACCCGGGCATCCATGAAAGTCATCCCATCAGAAAATGCGCAAGTTGTTAAAAAAACTAAGGAAATACTTGTTACTTTTTTGAATTTGTAAAAAAATGTTTCTATTTTTTTGGATTTTATTGTACATCCGAGTTGGATGTGCACCCTGGATCAGAATGACACACACAAATCACAATTATGAAACAAGAGACAAATTGCTTGATAAATATGCCTTACATTTTCAAATCCCAACTGAGTGTTTTTTTTTTAAAATAGGCAGCTTCGAAGAACAATTTGGACACTAATAATGTAAATGACAATTAGGTTATAGGCCTGGTCCTATGCGTGCTCGATAGAGATTATGATTATTTTCTCGCTTCCCTGGCCTATATTTGTGATTGTTTTGGCTCCTTATTTGCCCAAATCTTATTTGGTGCATGTAGCGCTACTTACAGCATTACTGGTACATGGCGCCCACATCCCAGTTCAAAGGTCGCTCGTACTGGACCGGCCCATCTAGCGCAAAAAAATTATTTAACTACAAACAACACAAATATTAGCTATAAATTGTTCTAAAAAACAGCTATGAATTACAAATAAAACACCTATGATTAATGTACATCATCTAGAGAAAGAAGTATAGTGCATATATGTATTTTATCATAAATTATGTAATTGTTTGTGATGCAATTTAAAAAAACAAATCCAAGCTAATATATACTTCATGGGACTATGAAAAAAAATCATTACAAAATTACTCATATTGAAACAAATTTGATGCATATGATACTTCTCGGGAAAACATTATATAATTAAAATAAGATACTTTAATACGCCTGAACAGGATTATCAAGCGAGCCAAACATCATGTACAGATCACTGCAGCTGCATTAGGTAAACACGTGGGTTTGAGCACGTAGCACTAAAAAAGTTCAGCAACAACATATCCTTCAGATATTTCCCCGAAACATTACAGTAGTAAAGTTCATTTATCCTTAAAATCTCCACTTAAGGACCAACCCAAAGAACTGGTAAATATGAACTTATTTCAACCAGATATTAAATACTAGCCCGCGCGAAGAGCGGGCCACTTTGCTAGTTGAACTAAAGTTAATATCAGTGTGAATAATAGCCAGCTCACAAGTGCAGTTAATATCAGTGTGAATCACGATAGTGCTAATGCCACAATCGTCATGCTTACAAAAACATTATCCCCTTTGTACTGAAACTGCTGCATATGCTGATTATGAAAAGCAGATAGAAAATATGTTTCAGGTAGACATATATTGAACATATTTTGGCTGATCCACAATATTCTTCAGGTAAGCCCCCCAACTCTCAAACAAAAGTAGGCATACAGTCCACTGTAAGAGTAAGTGTGGCAATAACCTATCCT
>NC_041390.1:2080507-2094678 GCF_002162155.2 Triticum dicoccoides | reverse complement strand
CGGGGCGCCAAGGATGGTGGCGGCGGGGCCTCGGTTGCCCTGCCTCTGCGTGGGGAACCTCGAATCTGGAGCGGCGACTCCATTGGCAAGGCTCGGCCGGCTAGCAGCCGTGCGGGCGGTGGATCTGGCGTCCTGGCAACGCGGGCGGCGGGATCCGGTGGTCATTGGCGGTCGGCGGCGGCTTCTGCGGCGGTCGGTGCGCGCGATCTGGTGCCTCCCCTCCTCCCCTGTTCGGTGTGCGGGCCAGCCTGGTCGGGCCGCGCTTCCTCTTGGTCGCCGGTTCTGTACAGGAGGCGCTGTTGGTGGCAGGGATCTAGTCCAGGCGAAATCCCTGGTCGGCCATGACCGGCCGCGCCGACGGCGACGCCTGAGGGCGTCGTTCCCCTCCTTGGAGGCGTCGGTATGGACTGATCTCCTCACTTCCCCTTCCACCAGGTCTCCCGGGAGAAAGCCCTAACTTTGTTGGGTGGCGGCGGCGCTCACGACGCCGTTCCCTTCTTGAAGGCGCTGCTTTGGGAACCTTGGGGTTGGGTGGCGCTTGTGGATGGTGGGCGACGGTGGTGGTGCGGCCCTATTCTAGCAAGGATTTACGTCCGTTGCTTGGAGATGGACTCGCGTAGGTGGTGGTCGTCGTCTGGCGTCGTGGTGGCGTCAATGGCAGAGGACCTGCCAAGTCTCGCGTAGGTGGAGGTCATTGTTTGGCGTCGTGGTGGCGTCGTTGGCGGAGGACCTGCCAAGGTTGTCACCTCATTCTGCTCTGAAGATGGACCAGTGGAAGATGGTGGCGACGACACATGTGAGTGCGTCGGACCGGTTTGAGTCCCGGACTCGGCAAATGGCTTGGTCGGGGCCTCCGGCTTTAGATGTTAGGCTTAGGTGAGAGGTTTGAGTATGTGGCCCAACTTGCACCCCTTCATCATTTGGATAGGAGTAGCGGCAGATGTTGCCAAAATGGCGGATTCAGGCGTATAGTTGTTCTACTTTGTAAGGTCCTCGAGAATAATCAATAAAATGGCCGCATGCATCTCCCTGATGCAGAGGCCGGGGGTCATCCTCCTTTTCTAAAAAAGAGAAGGTACTAGTAACTCCTTCTAACCCTTTTTATGTGGCGTTATTGGTTTGTGTGATTTAACTTTGACCAGTAATTTCATTTATAATATATGGTGTCATCTAACCAAACGAGCCCTAAGCAGCTATGCTTTTTTTTGAATGAAAGGGGGTTGCCCCCCTGCCCCATTTTATTGAAGCAGACCGCAACCAGTTTACAGACTACAAAGTTTTAGGCATCGATTTCCATACAGAGCATCTAACTCAAAAGATAAAGGCTACAGCCAACAGAACAGACCCTGTCCAGGACACAAACTTGTCCAACACTGAAAGTCCCAGAGAACCAACAAGAAAACAGGAAAATGAAGAAGATCGGGGTCCAAGTCAGATCTTCAGTGCTTCATCCTCTCCAGCGTCCTGATTACTCAGTTGGTCTCCCCCAGCCTCATCTCCAAGCGATCCGGAGGAGTTCCCCACACCGCTTGTCCAGCAGTAGGATGCATCGTTGCAGCAGAGTTGCTTGCCCATCGTCGCAGAGAACTTTCCACTGGTATAAATAATATCTTAGTTTTGCAAGAATGCATTTCACACTTCTCCATTTGCGTCCCTGAAAACAAAATTCATTTCTCAGTCTCCACAAGCTCCACAAGGTAGCAGTTGTTGTCAGATTTAAAACAGCCTTTTCTTTATGCACATGCCAGAAGGACATAACTCTTTCAAAACAAGATATGCTGTCAATATTAAAAAAATTCTACAACAAGGTTCCAAACTTGCTGGGCCACCACACAGTCAAACAGCAGGTGTTGAACAGTTTCAGGTTTAGAGCAAAATAAACAGGAAGGATCTTCTACTTCCCTTCTCTTCGCAAGATTATCTCTAGCAAGTATCTTATTATGAATACAAAGCCATAGGAAGATATGAATGTTCTGTGGACATAGGATTCTCCACATTTTTGTACTAACACTAGAAGCTATCCCACCAAAATTGATCTGTTTGTAAAAAGATTTTACTGAGAAAGTCCCACTAGGTTCTAGCCCCCAAATGGGGATGTCCACTTCATATGATGGAGGGCACTGTTTGATCATATAGACAAGTTGATCCCAACGATTCATCCCCAGCATGTCAACACATCTCCTAAATGTTAATTTCAAATCATTCCCAACCCAAACTTGGGCTACAGTACTATCAACCTGGTTACAAATACTAAACAAGTCCCAGAACTGCACTTTAAGGGAACAACCCCCCACCCACACATCATGCCAAAAACTAATGGGTTTTCCATCACCCAGCTTCCATCTATAGAATGTTTTTGCAGCTGCCATTGCCCAAGTAATGCTCTTCCAAAAGGTAGAGCCCCCTTCACTTTTAGCCCAGAGGAGGTTTGGGGAATTAACTCTATATTTATACAGGAGAAGTTTAGACCAATCTGAGTCAGGGTTATTAAAAAATCTTTTACCCCAAGAAGCTAACAATGCCATATTATATTCCTTAATATTGGGTACCCCCAAACCTCCAAGCTCCTTCCTCCTAGCAATTAAGCCCTAGTTAGCCAGGTGGTATTTGTGTTGATCACCCACATTTCCACAAAAGAAGTGAGCCATTTGTGAGTTAATGGCATTGATTGCCCACTTAGGGAATTTGATCACAAACATCAAGTAAGCAGGAATGCTAATCACACAAGCACATAGCAAAATAATTTTTCCTTTATAAGTAAGATATCTCCCCAGCCAGCCAGATATCCCTTTAATGATTCTATCAATGATAGGTTGGAGATCCTCTCTTTTTAATTTATCATAGTGCAGAGGCACTCCCAAATACTTAATAGGAAAAGATCCTTTTTTACAACAGAAATTTTGAGCAAACTCACTAGCAACTGCATCATCTACATTTATAGTCATGAGATCACTTTTGTGGATGTTGATTTTCATACCAGATAAGTTTTCAAAACATGACAAAAGCCATTTAAAATTCCTTGCTTTCTGAGTAGAATTTTCCAAGAAGAGTATGGTGTCATCTGCATATTGCAGACTAACCACACCTCCAGGGATCACATGGGGCAGAAGCCCAGAAATTACATTTTGAGAAGTAGCTTTCTTGAGCATTTTTGTAAAAACATCAGCAACAAGGTTAAACAGTAGGGGAGAGTGCGGGTCCCCTTGTTTGAGACCTTTCCCTCCTACAAAGTAGGGACTAGTGGTGTCATTAATCCTCACACTAAAAGTGCTATTAACAAGCATGCTCTTAATCCAAGCAATCCACTTAGGACCAAAACCGCTCGAATGGAGCATATCGAACAAGAATTCCCAGCTAACCCTATCATATGCCTTCTTGTAATCTAATTTGAGAACCAAACCTTGAGAACCTGACTTTTTAATTTCATGAATCACTTCATGGGCCATAACCACACTCTCAAAAATATATATCCCCTTAATGAAAGCAGTTTGGTTAGAAGAGATCAACCTGCGTCCCACAGGGGAGACCCTATTTGTCATGGCTTTAGAGAAGTTTTTTATCCCACAATTACTCAAACTAATAGGACGAAACTTCTTCATCTCTCTGGCATCTGCCTCTTTAGGAATGAGAACAATCAGAGCAAAATTTAAACGCTGTAAGTCCAGCTTCCCCTCTTCAAAGTCTCTAACTAGGGCCATGAAATATGTTTTAATAACTTCCCAAAATGTTTGGTAGAACAAGAAGGAAAACCCATCAGGGCCAGGGGCACCATGGGCATAAGATCCAAAAATTGCCTCCTTAATTTCCTCCTTGGAAAAGCTCTTTTGTAAGTGGTCATTTTCTTCCTGAGTAACTAATTCATCTTCCTCCCAAAAGGAAGGCCAAGACAGATATTATGTTTGATTTCAAAACAGAACAAATTTTTATAATAAGAAGTAGCCACCTCCAGCATTTCCTGAGTAGTATAAACTGAGCCATTTTCCCCAACCAGCTCGGATAAATGGTTTTTTCTGTGTCTGTGGTTGGCCATCGCATGAAAATATGCATTATTCTTATCCCCGTCAATAATTCGACGATCTCTGGAGCATTGCCACAAGGCAGTTTCCTCTTTGCTCCAGATCAGTGTGAGTTCTTTCCTAATTTCTTCCATCCTGATTTTATCTCCATCATCGATCTGGTTCCTTTCAGAGAATACGTCAAGAATATCAAATTCGAGCAAAAGCTCTCTCTTCCTTTTCTTAGTTTCCGCCTCAATGTTAATACTCCAACCTCTAGCTTTCTTCCTAAAGAGTTTACTTTTATTCATCCAAATATCCATAGCTGTTTTACCAGGGACCGAAGTGTTCCAAGTATCAATCACCATTTTTTTAAAATTAGGGTGGTCAAGCCACCATTTTTCAAAGCGAAAAATCCTCGGGGAGGTAACACTCCGAGCTCCTGTGTCCAAAAGCAACGGTGTATGATCACTCCCTACCCGAGGGAGCGGAGTAAGCACTGATAAAGGGAAGTGGGCATCCCAGTTCAGAGAAAAAAAACCTATCTATAGTTGCAAAAATGGGATTATCTTGATTATTACTCCATGTAAATTTCCTATTTGCAACATTGATTTCCATAAGACACCATTTATTAATCCAGTCATTGAAGAGGTACGTAAACTGGTTGTTAATAATACCATTGTTCTTGTCAGCCGTGGACCTAACTAGATTAACCCCCCCCCCCCCAGCAAAACTGGATAAGTAAGCCCATCCATGATATCATGTAATTCAGCAAAGAATTCAAGCTTAAGCTCATTATATGAAGTACCATATATAGCAACAAGATGCCAAACAAAACCATCTGATTTATTTTTCAGAGTTGCAACAATGCAAAACTTCTTATTAACAAACCCAATCACTTTGAACAAATCACTTTTGAGACCCACAAGGATCCCACCAGTTGTGTTAATAGCAGGGAGATAATGCCAGTCAAATGCTATTCTACGAGAAATACCATTGAGGATATGAGCATCAATGATCTCCTTTTTGGTTTCCGAAAAACACAGTAAATCTACCTGATTACTACAAATAAAATCTCCCAGGCACTGAATTTTACTAGGTTGACATAAACCACGAATGTTCCAGAAAGATCCTATCATTTAAACTTAAGAGGGTGGGATAAGCCACAAGGCTTTTTCTTGGTTTTCAAGGCAGGGAATTCCACAAGTGAACCAACAGTGCCAATTGGTTCAGTATCTGGGGTATCCTTTTGCCCAGAAACAGGGGTAGAGTCATTCACTTCCAACAAATCTAAATTATCAAGGAGAACAATCTCTGGATTTTCATTAGCAAATTGCAAGCATATAAGTTTCTCATTGTTAATAAGGTCAAGAATAATATTCTTTTGTTCTTCCTCATTGTTACCAATGCATAAATCAACTTTAGAAGTATGAGAAGCAAGTTCATTAGGATCAAGGATGGCAAATGATTTACCTTTGAATGTGGCTGGTATTTCCAAATTCTTCTTCACCATGTATGCAGATGTCTTGTCCATGATCTTAATATTCCCATGAGTTCTGGTCCTTGGTTTATCAGCAAGCACTGGGCCCCAGGTAGGTGAGTTTTTGATGTTGATTTTTTTTCTTGACCACAGTGTCTGCTCTTTCCAGGGAATCAAGTAGTGATCTTTTAACTGAATTCGTTGCCAAAGTTAGATCTTCTGGTAAACATTCCATTCCCATATTGATGTTATCCTCCTCCACATCAGCTTCCTCCATCTCAAACTTGCTAAGTTGTTCGGAACAATAGTCCAAATAGACTGACAGAGCATCAGTTTTTTCAAACCTCGAATTTGGTTCAGTTTCATCTCCATCAACTTTCACTGGTGTCCAGGCTTTGAAGCGACCAGAGATCATTACTTGCATTGCATTAATTGGGCTAGCTGGACGGACTTCCACTGCAGAAGCAGTCACTTGAGATATGGTTTTGTTCGAGCTAGTTGGGTAATCTGTCTTGGTACGAAAATTGGCCTTGTCCAATTCATCAATTGCCTCATCATCGTCTTCTTCCATGCCCTCTTTATCCTCAGCATCCTTACTGTTATTTTCATAAAAGCTCTTGAAAATACCATTCCAGTCCACATCCACAAGGATACCAAAGCAAGCAGTGATCTGGGCAAAGACTTTCCACGCACACCACTTAGGTGGGATACCATCAATCTGCACCCAGGCTTCAGTAAGTGCCCCAAACTCATCCAGCATACCTTCCCATTCACAGATCTTAACAGATACTCCAGCAATAGGCAGTTCAAAAGGAGGGAATTCAATTAGGTCATCCACATTCTTCCAAAGTGGGAACCATAATAGGAATTCTTGTTTTCCACCTCTCTGATTTGCCATGGCCATTCCTTGTTCTTACAGAAGATTCCATTCAGTTGTGTTAGCAGATCAGAGGCAGAAACCTCTCCCTTAACCACCTTAAGAACAACACAATTTTTGTAATTTAGCCAACTAGACTCGGCTGCCACAGGAACTTCAATATGTTAAAACCCCTGTCCAGAAGAAGCACTTCCAAAATAAGTAGCAGCAGGTTGTGGTTTTGCCCAGGCAGCGCAGTTGTTAACGTTATGGTTCCCAGCGCAGATAAAACACTTTTTTGGCTCCACACAATTTCCCACATAGTGACCAGGCCAACTACAATTCAAGCAGATCATATCTTTGTATTTTGGATCAAGAGGCTTTACCACTGGGGGCGGTGGGAGAGGTGGTGGGGCAGCGACAGCCGGAGGGACAACTTGGGCTTGGTTCCCCTGGTTTGACTTGATCGCCCCCTGCTGACCTGGTTTCCCGGCAGCGCCCACCGCAGCGGTAATAGACTTCCCCTCCTGAGGATTGGGCTTCTTCCCCGGTGGTGGCCGACGATTTCTCTGCGGCATCTGACCACGGTTCTCCATCCCGCTCTTAACAGCTTCAACGAACGATCTAGGAAACCTAAGGTCCTCGGCGGAGATTTTGAAGATGGTAGGGGTAGGATCAAATGGAATAACAAAGGAAATCGGGAAGCAGTTTTGGACCGAAAACTTCTTTGAGTGGAACAGATCTTTCCTCACCCAAAACAATTTGGGGATGGCGTATTTAGGGTTTGGAGGTAGCTACCTAGGTTTATGTAGGCGGCGGTTGCGGGTTGGGGAAGGGATAACCCAAGGCTGACCAAAGAAATTCGCCACCTCCTCTCCAAACCCGTTTGCCGAAGCAGAAAACGTCTTACGAGTACCCGCTTTCTTCCCAACCACACACCCCCGGATCAACAGAGATGGCGTGGGGTTTGGCCCTACCGCAGTGACTGGTTGGTTTGAACGCAGTCCCGCCTCCCTCGCACAGGCGAGCTCATCGGAGTTAGAACAGGTCACTGAAATCGGCGCATCAGACAGGATTCACGACGCTCTCAGGGTGGGTGAGGCCTCGCAATGGCTACACGAAGGGACAACCCTTTCAATTGTATCAAACCCACTTGTCTTACTAAATCTCCCATCCAGAATAATCTGGGAATCCCCAATTGAATGAAGTTTAGATCGAGCGCTGAAAACATCTGAACAGGATTTAGATCAATTTTTTTGTACCTTAGAATGAGGTTTCTCCCCGCGGTCACCCCGCCATGGTGGAGGCTCCAGGGTGGAACCCCTGATCCTCCTGTGCCCTGTTTGCAGAGCGGGGACACCCTGCGAGGGCCATGCGCTGGGTTGCTGAAGCTTCAAGGAGCCCTGGGGAGGACGGCCCCCGTCGGTAGCGCCTCCGGTGGGATGCGGGAGATCTGCAGCACCGGTGGAGGCCGGATGTTGAGCCTTGACGGAGAGCTTGACTTGAATCGCGCCCATCTCGCCGCCTGCCTTGGGTCCGACGATTCCGCCTCCTGAATCGCCCAGAAGATGAACTCGTAGTCCATCCCGCCATCGTCACCCGCAAAGCGAGCGCGCTCCTCGAATGTTGCCCGACGCAGGATCTCCATGAAGTTCTCGGGCCACTTGGAGCGGTTCGGGAATCTCTCCCTCACCACCCGCCGCATCTCCGCAATCGCTTCCGGCGACGACACATCGATCTCTGGGAGCGTCGCCACCGGCGATGGGGGCTAAGGCGGCGCCGCCACCTGATGCACGGGTCGCACTCGCCGCGCCCTCGCCCTGCGTCGCGCTCTTCCCACCATCGCGCTTGCCAGATCTGGCCATGGTATGCGGGGGGCTGTGTCTCGATCTGAGATGTGGAGGTGGGGGATGGGAATCAGGGGAGCTATGCTTCCTTGGTGTTGGAGCGGATAGATTATTTTCCAGTGTATTTCCTTTGGTTTTGCCACAACGGGGCAGATTCCTGTTTTCTAACTTCCAATCCATGTCTGTTATAGGAGTTCTTCCTAAAGGATCCATACATTGAGATCCAAGATCGATCAATTCCGCCATGGAGGTGGTGACTGGGGCCATGGGAAGCCTGCTCCCTAAGCTCGGGGAGCTGCTCATGGGGGAGTACAAGCTGCAAAAGGGTGTCAAGTCCCTCGAGAGGGAGATGAAGAGCATGAACGCTGCCCGTGTCAAGGTGGCGGAGGTGCCAAGAGACCAGCTAGACAACCAGGTCATCATCTGGGCTGATGAGCTCAGGGAGCTATCATATGACATGGAGGATGTCGTCGACAACTTCCTGCTGTGCGTCGAGGGATCGGAATCCGATGTCGTCGCCGACTCAAACAAGCTCAAACGGCTAGCGGGGGACATGTCCAACTTGTTCACCAAAGGCAAGACTCGCCATCAGATTGCCAATGCTATCAGGGACATTAAGAACCGTGCCCAAGAGGTGGCTGACCGACGTGATAGATACAGGGTTGACGATGTTGTTGCCAATGCAGCTGGCAAAGACAAGGTTGATCCTCGTGTCTTGGCTTTGTACAAGGATCAGAAAGAGCTTGTTGACATTGAAGACGCACGGGACGAGCTAACCAAGAGACTCAGATATGGTCCCAAGCAGCAGCAGAAGATGAAGATAGTCTCTATTGTTGGACCTGGCGGACTTGGCAAGACTACACTTGCTAGGTAGTGTACGATAAGCTTCAAACACAATTCGAATACAAAGCTTTTGTTCCGGTGGGTCGAAACCCTACATTAAAGAAAGTTATCAAGGATATCCTCTTGGAAGTTGACAATAATGGGCGTATGGGTGATGTGTCCGCATTGGATGAAAGACAACTCGTCAACAAACTCCGTCGACTATTGGAGAATGCAAGGTATGTTGGAAATATGCCCTAGAGGCAATAATAAAAAGGTTATTATTATATTTCCTTGTTCATGATAATTCTCTATTGTTCATGATATAATTGTGTTATCCGGAAATCGTAATACATGTGTGAATACATAGACCACAACATGTCCCTAGTGAACCTCTAGTTGACTAGCTCGTTGATCAATAGATGGTTATGGTTTCCTAACCATGGACATAGGATGTCATTGATAACGGGATCACATCATTAGGATAATGATGTGATGGACAAGACCCAATCCTAAGCATAGCACAAGATCGTGTAGTTCGTCTGCTAAAGCTTTTCTAATGTCAAGTATCCTTTTCTTAGACCATGAGATTGTGCAACTCCCGGATACCGTAAGGGTACTTTGGGTGTGCCAAACGTCACAACGTAACTGGGTGGCTATAAAGGTACACTACGGGTATCCCCGAAAGTATCTGTTGGGTTGGCACGAATCGAGACTGGGATTTGTCACTCCGTATGACGGAGAGGTATCTCTGAGCCCACTCGGTAGGACATCATCATAATGAGCTCAATGTGATCAAGGAGTTGTTCACGGGATGATGTGTTACGGGAACGAGTAAAGAGACTTTCTGTAACGAGATTGAACAAGGTATCGGTATACCGACGATCGAATCCCGGGCAAGTATCGTACCGATAGACAAAGGGAATTGTATACGTGATTGATTGAATCCTCGACATCGTGGTTCATCCGATGAGATTATCCTGGAGCATGTGGGAGCCAACATGGGTATCCAGATCCCGCTGTTGGTTATTGACCGGAGAGTTGTCCCGATCATGTCTACGTGTCTCCCGAGCCCGTAGGGTCTACACACTTAAGGTTCGGTGACGCTAGAGTTGTAGAGATATTAGTATGCGGTTAACCGAAAGTTGTTCGGAGTCTCGTTTGAGATCTCGGACGTCACGAGGAGTTCCGGAATGGTCTGGAGGTAAAGATTTATATATAGGAAGTCCAATTTCGGCCACCGGGAGGGTTTCGGGGGTCACCGATATTGTACCGGGACCACCGGAAGGGTCCCGGGGTCCATCGGGTGGGGCCACCTATCCCGGAGGGCCCCATGGGCTGAAGTGGCGTGGGAACCAGCCCCTGGTGGGCTGGTGCGCCCCACCCAAGGGCCCAAGGCGCCTAGGGTTGGAAACCTAGGGGGCCGTTGCCCCCGAGGGGGCATGCGCCCCCTGGTTGGAAACCCTAAGGGGGCCGTTGCCCCTCGAGGGGCCGCCGCCCCCCTCTAGATGGGATCTCTAAGGGGGCATGCGCCCCCTAGCCCCTATATATAGTGGAGGGGAGGGAGGGCAGCCGCACCCTAAGCCCTGGCGCCTCCCTCTCCCTCCCGTGACACCTCTTCCTTCTCCAGTAGCGCTTGGCAAAGCCCTGCTGGAATCCCGCTGCTTCCACCACCACGCCGTCGTGATGCTGGATCTCCATCAACTTCTCCTCCCCCCTTGCTGGATCAAGAAGGAGGAGACGTCTCAGCTCCGTACGTGTGTTGAACGCGGAGGTGCCGTCCGTTCGGCGCTAGGATCATCGGTGATTTGGATCACGACGAGTACGACTCCATCAACCCCGTTCTCTTAAATGCTTCCGCTCGCGATCTACAAGGGTATGTAGATGCACTCATCTCTCTCTCTCTCTCTCTCGTTGCTAGATGACTCCATAGATTGATCTTGGTGATGTGTAAAAAAATTTAAATTTCTGCTTTGATCCCCAACAAGGTAGGCAACATCCACCTTAATTAATTTTATATCTCAGGAGAATTAGCAAATTGAGCTGACTAATCATTCCCATTACTGAGATATAATTGAAAATACCAATGATAGCATATGACGCATAGAACTTAATGTGTTACATGTAGTGACACAATGCGCCATCAAATGTTAGGATGGATGCCATCTACATGTAAATGGCAAATGCATAAAGTAAGTACTATTCCTTTCGACTCTTATCATCTAGGTGATGCATTTCAACGTCACAAGGGAATTGAATCCAATGAAGCAACCAGTTTGAAACATGTGGTTCATTTCGTTTTGACATGTTCTAAATTTGGATTTCGAGAGGCTATTGATGTTCTTATGTACTTTTAAAAAATGGAGTATATTTTACCATGTTTTCAAGCTTTAATATCATTGTGATCCTGAACAACTACCAAACATTCTCATAAGTTTGGTTTAGAACTGGAATATAAATCAGAGTTCAAACTAATTATTCAAAACCAAATTCAATATATAAAAACATATTTAATCTGAGGGATGAAGTTAATAAGAACTACAGTTTTGATTAAAAGGGATTAATCGATTTCTGCCATGCATTTTTCTAGCGGCTTGTTCACGACTTTTTTTTGTACCTGTTGTAGATTAAATGATCACATACATATTTATATTCGTTATTGAGGTGTCATGTTATGCATTTTTAAACATATTTTCTAGATGGTTTTACTACCTGATGCGTTGGTGTTGTGTTGTTGCATGTATAGGTACTTCATTGTTATTGATGACATATGGATTTATATGCATGGGAAATTATCAAATGCGCTTTCATTGATAACAATCATGGGAGCCGAGTAATCACAACTACTCGTATTCTCAATGTTGCCACAAGCACCGGCGATATTTACAAGCTAAAACCACTTTCTCAACATTTGTCTGAAGAATTATTTTATACAAGATTGTTTGGTGTGAAAGATAAATGCCCTTTTAATCAACCAGCTGAAGTATCAGACAAATTATGGTATCATGATCAGGCAGGTACAGCGGGTTTTCCTGGCTTTGTATTTTCCTACTATTGTTAAGACTTGTTGTTTCTATTGTGGCATCATCAGGAGACCAGGCATAATACTTGATCTGTACTACTTTTGTTAAGGCTTTATCAATGGTCATCATGAGGACCAGGCATGGACCGCGCGCGGGTTTTCCTGGCTTGCTACAATCCTATTTTCTTTTTTGTACCTTTTCCAAACATGTTGTTGCTATTATGGTATGTGCTGAAAAGTGGCTGAAGTCATGGTTGAATTTACAACCCACCAGGTAAATACTGAAGCCCGAGCCATGCTGTACTAGCTCAGGGTATATTACTACAGTATATTATTAGGATGTTGGCATTGGCAAAGCAAGAAAATAAATCAGGCCCAAAAATCTCACACCAATCTGGCAGAGTTCACCATCTACAGGTGCAGCTAGCAAAATAAATCAGGCAGGACACAAGACCTCACATGTCAAATGCTGTACTAGCTCAGGGTATATTACTACAGTATATTATTAGTGGCGCACCGTCGGAGGCTCCGCCGGAAGGGACCTCGACCTGGGCGAACTCGGCATGGGCGTTGTTTGTCGTCCAATGCGGTCAACGATCTGATGGCCCACACCAATTCCTACGATTGGGTGAAAAAAACAAATACGGGCGCCCATATATCTTGCCTTCAGCGACTCCAACTTCATATTCGCCAAGGGGCGAGTGAGATGGGCAGGCCCACGCGCGCTGGAGACCACAGCCTGTTTTTCTCTCCTTTTCTACGTTTCTGTTTTCGCTTAACATTTGGAAAATGTAGAACAAGTATTGAAAAAATGTTGAGCGAGTATTTGAAAAATGTTGGACAAATATTTGATAGTGTTGAATAAGTATTAAAAAAATGTTGAACAAGCATTTGGATAATATTGAACGTGTATACCAAAAATGTTGATCAATTATTAAACAAATGATGATTTTTTTATCATGTATATAAAAATGCTAATCAAGCATTTGAGAAAATACTGAACAACTGTTTGAAAAAAATATTAATCGAGTGTTTACAAAATATTGAATGTGTATAGAAAAAATGTTGACCATATATTCGAAATTATTTAATCTTTTTATTTAAAAACTATTAATCAAGTATTTAAAATGTATACCAAAAATGTTGACCATGTTTTTTTTACAAATGTCCAGGAACAATGTTGACCGTGTATTCAAAAAATGTGTAGAAACAAAAATAAGCCAGAGAAAAAGAAAATAAAAAACAAAACCGAAGAAACAAATGCAAAAGAGACTGAAAAGCCGATAAAAATGAAAGAAACATAAGAAAAAGAAAAAGAAAGATCGGAGAATGTATAACAAAAACCAAAGATAAAAGTAAAAAAAATGAAAAAAACGGAGAGAACCAAATAAAAATGAAGCAAAAGAATGAAAAGAAACGAACCGGTAAAAACAAGGAAGAAACGAAGAAAACCCTTTTTCCAAAAACCAATAAAACTTGCATTTGAAAGCAGAGAAAAAAACAGATAAAAAGGGTGAAAAAAAGGAAAAAGAAAAAACAATGGAAAACCAGACTGTGTCACCTCAAGTAGAACGAGCCATACATTTCATCAGTAATCCAACTGTAGCATAGTGGTTAGTTGCTTTGCGAATTACTCAGCAGATCAGGGATCGGATCACATTCCCCCTCTCAATGCATGCTCATTTTTCGTCACTACGGCATAAATTCCCTAAAATACATAGCCTAAAACAATATCAAATACATACATTTGCTTGCAGGGCACAACTTTTGCTTGTTCATTTTTCGTCCCACAATAGATCTGCAGGACAGAAGACCTCACGTGTCGGTTGGAGCTGGCGTCCGTCGAGGCGCCGACGCTCGACGTGGGCCGCGGGGGGGCTCCACCTACCCCGAACTCAGCGTGGGCGTTGTTTGTCGTCTGATGCGGTCAATGAACTGATGTCCTACGTTAATTCCTAGGATTGGGTGCCACCAAAAATACGGGAGCCCCTATATCTCGCGTCCAGCGAGTCCAACTTCCCAGTTCTTCGGCGCAGTTTCGGCGAGTGATCTCGGCCTGCCCATGCACGCGGGAGGCACAGTCTGTGTTGTTCTGTTTTTGTTGTTTTTAGGTTTTTTGTTTTTGTGTTTTTCTTTATTTATATTTTTG
>NC_041390.1:2078747-2080388 GCF_002162155.2 Triticum dicoccoides | reverse complement strand
GAAGAATCGATTTGTGCATCATGCAAGATGCATGCATAATAAACACGATGGTGTAATATGATGCACGTACATAATTTGGCTATTTTAGTATTTTATTTCCTGAAGTGGAAATATAGCTGTATTCAAAACAAAATATACCTTTCATTTTTTCTAAATCATATGCACCTTTTTTTAGTTTGTACTTCTTTCTTCAAAAAATGCAGTATGTATACACGCTCACAAAAAATTGTCACTCAGCAATGAAATATATGACTAGAAACAGTATATACCCTCTCCACAAAATGAAGTATATACCCGTTTACAAAAAAAGTATATTCCCTCGCGGCACAATATATGGTATATACTCCTCACAAAAATGCAGTATATATCCTCTGAACAAAATAAAGTATATACTCAATTACTCAAACAAAGAATATACGCGCTTAGCAAAATACGGAGTAAATGATATATACCACATTACAAACAAAGAAGAATATACTCGCTCACAATAAGTAGTGTACACCCTGTCAGCAAAATGAATTATATATTCCCTCACAAAAAAGTAGGAGTACATCTCAGCAAAATATATTGTATATACCCTTCACAAAGAAATCTCATATACTCATCCAAAAAGACAATTGGTATATACATTTAATTCCATGACATCTATACTCAAAATTAATATCATACACACTTTCGGTGGTAGCATGCGTTGCATGGAAGGAGAGCTAAAAAGAACGCAGACCACACCAACCATGCAAAACTTGGATAGGGCATGAACAGTCCTATCTTCTAGGAATTAGGTACGCATGCATATGAATTAAGTAGTTTTTTTACTAACCACCATAGTTTTTTTTTCTAACCCGGTCCACTAAGGCTAGGAGTACATACTCCTGGGAGTATAAAAGAGGAGTCCTATATATATTATACTATTCATAACTCAGGGTGCAGAATAAGTTATTCTTCATCCGAGGTAATCTTACGATCGTTTCCTAAATAAATTATATTTAGAATATAAATAATTACATTCATAGTGATTCCCTACGTAAAATTTGGCATAAGAAAACAAATATATAGGTCATAAGACAAGAAATATAGCATTTTATGTGTATTTTACACTATGATTTTACGTTTGTAAAACATAAAATATTTTTTACGTATGGAATAAGATAAACTTTATGGATCATAAAATTACGGTGTATTGATGTTAAAAAAAGGGGGTGAAGAATAATTATTCCTCACCCAGGGTGACGAATATAATGCGAAAAACACTATACAAAAAATATTTGCAGAACGTTAAACAAGTATTTGAAAAATATTGAGCGAGTATTTGAAAAATGTTGAATAAGTCCTACAAAAATGTTGAACAAGTATCGGAAAAATGTTGAACAAGAGTTTGGACAATGTTAAACGTGTATACAAAAAATAATTCATCACTTGTTAAAAATTGATGAATTTTTTAACATGTAAATAAAAATATTAATCAGGCATTTGAAAGAATGTTTAACAAGTGTTTGAAAAACTATTAGTCTAGCACTTCATTTTTTGAATGTGTGTATAAAGTTGACCATGTATTAAAAAACTGTTAATCATTTTATTTGAAAAATATTAAACAAGCATTTTAGAAAATGTTAAAAATGTATACCAAAAATGTTGACCATG
>NC_041390.1:2074075-2078737 GCF_002162155.2 Triticum dicoccoides | reverse complement strand
AAAATGTCTAGAAACAAAAAAAAACCGTGGAAAAAGGAAATTTAAAATAAATCCAAGAAACAAATGCAAAAGAGAATGAAAAACCCAATGAAAACAACGAAAGAAACAAAACAAAAACGAAATGAAAAGCCCAGAGAATGTATAACAAAACCAAACAAAAACAGAAGAAAAAGAAAAAAGAATAAAAATAGAAAAACCAAAAAAAAAAGAAAAAAAAGGAAAAACAGTAAAAAAAAGAAAGAAATGAAAAAAGCGAATTTCCAAAATCAATTAAATAAATACGAAGTATCACAACAAACGGAGTGCATTGAAGAAACCAAGATTGAAGTCAACTACGTTGCGCCGATGCCCAGCAGGTCTCCGGCGCCGAGCGCTCTCCACCGTCCACTCCCCCGTCAGAATCATCCACAACTCAGATGGGTATGTTGCTTATCATCGATCTTATCTCGTGCGTAAACAGATACATGTCCATGAAGCTAGCCCATCGTATATAACTAACCAAAGTAGTGTTGGTTGCCTAACTAGCCAAAGCCATTGACGTATGTGCATCACGCGCCCGACGACGGAGTGACTAGCGTGGTTTTTCTCCCATCAAGGTATGTTGGCTAGTTCCTGTGCATGCGTAAATGGATTGTCAGACTACATGCATCTGTTCTGCTGATTATTTTATTTTATATCTCATGCATGATTGATCTACATGCATCTGAATCGAGGACTATACACGAGCTGGTATACGCCGGCGGCGGTGCGTCTTCTCACACATATCAAATATACTCCTCACAGCGACTATGCCTACAAAACTCAAGGGACTTCGCTGACACCCGACACTGCAATCCAGATCTAGAAGAATCGATTTGTGCATCATGCAAGATGCATGCATAATAAACACGATGGTGTAATATGATGCACGTACATAATTTGGCTATTTTAGTATTTTATTTCCTGAAGTGGAAATATAGCTGTATTCAAAACAAAATATACCTTTCATTTTTTCTAAATCATATGCACCTTTTTTTAGTTTGTACTTCTTTCTTCAAAAAATGCAGTATGTATACACGCTCACAAAAAATTGTCACTCAGCAATGAAATATATGACTAGAAACAGTATATACCCTCTCCACAAAATGAAGTATATACCCGTTTACAAAAAAAGTATATTCCCTCGCGGCACAATATATGGTATATACTCCTCACAAAAATGCAGTATATATCCTCTGAACAAAATAAAGTATATACTCAATTACTCAAACAAAGAATATACGCGCTTAGCAAAATACGGAGTAAATGATATATACCACATTACAAACAAAGAAGAATATACTCGCTCACAATAAGTAGTGTACACCCTGTCAGCAAAATGAATTATATATTCCCTCACAAAAAAGTAGGAGTACATCTCAGCAAAATATATTGTATATACCCTTCACAAAGAAATCTCATATACTCATCCAAAAAGACAATTGGTATATACATTTAATTCCATGACATCTATACTCAAAATTAATATCATACACACTTTCGGTGGTAGCATGCGTTGCATGGAAGGAGAGCTAAAAAGAACGCAGACCACACCAACCATGCAAAACTTGGATAGGGCATGAACAGTCCTATCTTCTAGGAATTAGGTACGCATGCATATGAATTAAGTAGTTTTTTTACTAACCACCATAGTTTTTTTTTTCTAACCCAGTCCACTAAGGCTAGGAGTACATACTCCTGGGAGTATAAAAGAGGAGTCCTATATATATTATACTATTCATAACTCAGGGTGCAGAATAAGTTATTCTTCATCCGAGGTAATCTTACGATCGTTTCCTAAATAAATTATATTTAGAATATAAATAATTACATTCATAGTGATTCCCTACGTAAAATTTGGCATAAGAAAACAAATATATAGGTCATAAGACAAGAAATATAGCATTTTATGTGTATTTTACACTATGATTTTACGTTTGTAAAACATAAAATATTTTTTACGTATGGAATAAGATAAACTTTATGGATCATAAAATTACGGTGTATTGATGTTAAAAAAAGGGGGTGAAGAATAATTATTCCTCACCCAGGGTGACGAATATAATGCGAAAAACACTATACAAAAAATATTTGCAGAACGCTAAACAAGTATTTGAAAAATATTGAGCGAGTATTTGAAAAATGTTGAATAAGTCCTACAAAAATGTTGAACAAGTATCGGAAAAATGTTGAACAAGAGTTTGGACAATGTTAAACGTGTATACAAAAAATAATTCATCACTTGTTAAAAATTGATGAATTTTTTAACACGTAAATAAAAATATTAATCAGGCATTTGAAAGAATGTTTAACAAGTGTTTGAAAAACTATTAGTCTAGCACTTCATTTTTTGAATGTGTGTATAAAGTTGACCATGTATTAAAAAACTGTTAATCATTTTATTTGAAAAATATTAAACAAGCATTTTAGAAAAAGTTAAAAATGTATACCAAAAATGTTGACCATGTATTATTATTTTTTACAAATGTCTATGAAAAATGTTTACCGTGTATTAAAAAAATGTCTAGAAACAAAAAAAAACCGTGGAAAAAGGAAATTTAAAATAAATCCAAGAAACAAATGCAAAAGAGAATGAAAAACCCAATGAAAACAACGAAAGAAACAAAACAAAAACGAAATGAAAAACCCAGAGAATGTATAACAAAACCAAACAAAAACAGAAGAAAAAGAAAAAAGAATAAAAATAGAAAAACCAAATAAAAAAAGAAAAAAAAGGAAAACCAGTAAAAAAAAGAAAGAAATGAAAAAAGCGATTTTCCAAAATCAATTAAATAAATACGAAGTATCACAACAAACGGAGTGCATTGAAGAAACCAAGATTGAAGTCAACTACGTTGCACCGATGCCCAGCAGGTCTCCGGCGCCGAGCGCTCTCCACCGTCCACTCCCCCGTCAGAATCATCCACAACTCAGATGGGTATGTTGCTTATCATCGATCTTATCTCGTGCGTAAACAGATACATGTCCATGAAGCTAGCCCATCGTATATAACTAACCAAAGTAGTGTTGGTTGCCTAACTAGCCATAGCCATTGACGTATGTGCATCACGCGCCCGACGACGGAGTGACTAGCGTGGTTTTTCTCCCATCAAGGTATGTTGGCTAGTTCCTGTGCATGCGTAAATGGATTGTCAGACTACATGCATCTGTTCTGCTGATTATTTTATTTTATATCTCATGCATGATTGATCTACATGCATCTGAATCGAGGACTGTACACGAGCTGGTATACGCCGGCGGCGGTGCGTCTTCTCCGAGCAAGACACAGATCAAATATACTCCTCACAGCGACTATGCCTACAAAACTCAAGGGACTTCGCTGACACCCGACACTGCAATCCAGATCTGGAAGAATCGATTTGTGCATCATGCAAGATGCATGCATAATAAACACGATGGTGTAATATGATGCACGTACATAATTTGGCTATTTTAGTATTTTATTTCCTGAAGTGGAAATATAGCTGTATTCAAAACAAAATATACCTTTCATTTTTTCTAAATCATATGCACCTTTTTTTAGTTTGTACTTCTTTCTTCAAAAAATGCAGTATGTATACACGCTCACAAAAAATTGTCACTCAGCAATGAAATATATGACTAGAAACAGTATATACCCTCTCCACAAAATGAAGTATATACCCGTTTACAAAAAAAGTATATTCCCTCGCGGCACAATATATGGTATATACTCCTCACAAAAATGCAGTATATATCCTCTGAACAAAATAAAGTATATACTCAATTACTCAAACAAAGAATATACGCGCTTAGCAAAATACGGAGTAAATGATATATACCACATTACAAACAAAGAAGAATATACTCGCTCACAATAAGTAGTGTACACCCTGTCAGCAAAATGAATTATATATTCCCTCACAAAAAAGTAGGAGTACATCTCAGCAAAATATATTGTATATACCCTTCACAAAGAAATCTCATATACTCATCCAAAAAGACAATTGGTATATACATTTAATTCCATGACATCTATACTCAAAATTAATATCATACACACTTTCGGTGGTAGCATGCGTTGCATGGAAGGAGAGCTAAAAAGAACGCAGACCACACCAACCATGCAAAACTTGGATAGGGCATGAACAGTCCTATCTTCTAGGAATTAGGTACGCATGCATATGAATTAAGTAGTTTTTTTACTAACCACCATAGTTTTTTTTTCTAACCCGGTCCACTAAGGCTAGGAGTACATACTCCTGGGAGTATAAAAGAGGAGTCCTATATATATTATACTATTCATAACTCAGGGTGCAGAATAAGTTATTCTTCATCCGAGGTAATCTTACGATCGTTTCCTAAATAAATTATATTTAGAATATAAATAATTACATTCATAGTGATTCCCTACGTAAAATTTGGCATAAGAAAACAAATATATAGGTCATAAGACAAGAAATATAGCATTTTATGTGTATTTTACACTATGATTTTACGTTTGTAAAACATAAAATATTTTTTACGTATGGAATAAGATAAACTTTATGGATCATAAAATTACGGTGTATTGATGTTAAAAAAAGGGGGTGAAGAATAATTATTCCTCACCCAGGGTGACGAATATAATGCGAAAAACACTATACAAAAAATATTTGCAGAACG
>NC_041390.1:2053526-2070429 GCF_002162155.2 Triticum dicoccoides | reverse complement strand
AAAACCGTGGAAAAAGGAAATTTAAAATAAATCCAAGAAACAAATGCAAAAGAGAATGAAAAACCCAATGAAAACAACGAAAGAAACAAAACAAAAACGAAATGAAAAACCCAGAGAATGTATAACAAAACCAAACAAAAACAGAAGAAAAAGAAAAAAGAATAAAAATAGAAAAATCAAAAAAAAAGAAAAAAAGGAAAAACAGTAAAAAAAGAAAGAAATGAAAAAAGCGATTTTCCAAAATCAATTAAATAAATACGAAGTATCACAACAAACGGAGTGCATTGAAGAAACCAAGATTGAAGTCAACTACGTTGCACCGATGACCAGCTTGCAGATATACTAACCAAGTTTTTATCACCACATAAGTTCTTTAAAAATGTGGGATAGGATTGTTATTAAAGATATGACATGACCATGCCATGTTTAAGGGGGTGACTTTTATAGTTAAAAACGAGCGTAGAAAAAAGGACAAACACCTTTGTTCACATTTTCAAAAGGTAGCAAAGATTTTCTGCAGACTCCTTGCACGTTTTATGACATATTCATATGACCTTTGCAAGTGATAACCCTTAACTAGTGGTTTCGCAACAAGGCAGATGCTATCAATTTTTTAATTGATAGATCGTAAATTTTTTCTTTTTAAAAAAGTATCTCACATTTAAAAAAAATCTCCAAAAATTGAAAAATGTTAAACATAAAAATATTTTTAATACAAATTTTGTTCTTGATTTTTAATAAATATTCTCAAAATTTTAAAATGTTCTCCAATATAAAATGCCAAATGTTTTTATAAGTTGTGAACATTTTTAAAATAATATGGGAACCAGAAGAATGAAAGTAAAGGAAAATAAGGAAAAAAAAGGAAAGAAAACACAAAAAAGGAAACATAAAAAAATAAACCGAAAAACATCCATCAAAATCTGGTAGAGAAAACAACAGAAAAAGTAGAAAACACTAACAGGAAGAATCTTCCTAAAACCGAAAAAAATCGGACCTGCAACCTTCTGAAAACTGTATGCTGTGGCTAATTAGACTGGCCCATGTCTCTCAGTCCTTGTGCGTCTACTCTGCAAAAAAAAACTTCGTGTTTTCCGAAAATGTACAGAATTTTCAGAAAACTGTTCGGGATTTTGAAAAATTATTCATGTTTCAAGAATATTAAGCAATTCATAATATATATATTATTTTTTGAAAACTTAAAAAAATCAAAAAAAATTGTTTCAAATCTGATGCTGCGGTATGTTCTTAAATATTTGCGTCTGCAATTGGTTAGCAGCACGTATTTGTTCGAGTGGCTAGCAGCACTTGGTTGGGTCTTTCATGTCATGATTTCAATCCTTCAAGTCGTCTTTTTTATACTTTTACTCGCGCCAAACAAAGGTCATTTCGGTGCCTAGGCCTTTCACAGTCCACGCAACTTAGCCGGCCCAACTACCTGGGAAATAAGGCAAAAATATTTTAAATGGTCCCACATTGCTCCTTTACGCACACTTATACCAATTTGTATACATGTGCGAAGTGACATAGTAAGCTAGATGAAGGATGGATGGATGGATCAAACTGGACGAAGGATGGACGGATTGCTATGTGAGCTAGGTGCGAAAGGACCCTAAATTTCTTTGCATCGCTACCCGAGGAAAAGATTAGAGAAGACCCGTTGGAAAAATAACAGAGTAGAATTAATTTCGATTGTACTATATCGGTGGCTTGTACATGGAAACGAGAAGACCCGCCTCACTTCCTTATTATGGAACTTCAAACCTGAAAATCCCCTTGAATAAATGAAAAAAGTAGCCCAGGACCTAAATGCTCAAATTTCATACCTTAAATCCCCTCGATTGAAAAGAAAACTAGCGGATTGATTACTTCACATGTGGCGAAATCCAGAACCTAAATGATCCTTCTCAGCGTGCACATATGATTCTCACTAAATTTAAACACACATTATTATTATTTTCTCACGTCGCAACGCACGGGCATATGTGCTAGTGAGCTTAAACCAAACAAGCTAGAAAGAAAGAAAGAAAAATCTAAGAAATCCAATCCCCCAATCTTAAAATGAAAATACTTTTAACCAGAGAGTATTGCTTGACGACTAGCTGTGAAATAAAATGTTTATTCAGGAGATGGTAAAGGGAAATCAGTATGGTCAACTCGTATTTCTGATGATGAGAAATAACTCATGAGAAATATGAGTCCATTAATTGGTGCCAAGAACAGAGGAGTTGAATTGCGCCACCACTATTGGTTCCTAAGTAGACGGATGCTGCCCAGTTTTAGCCCTCATTTGAGCGGCCATTCACTGGATAGCAGTTTTCTTTCTGTCCCAGCATAAATGCAAGGGGACGGAGAGCACAAAGCGGTTCTTCATTTCATATTCAAAAAAATGATAAAAATAATATTTTTGGCATCATGTCGACGCAGGGCCGGTCCTGAGATTTTGGGGGCCCGGGGCAAGACAAAAAATTGGGGCCCCCCTAATATATATAACCAATAACACTTTAATGCAACCAATTTTGATACTATTTTCGTTCAATACTTTCTACTTATTATTCTAGAAGTTTCTTCTAAAACCCCGCTGGCCATCCGGGACCTAGTAGTAAAGCCATGATTCGTATCAAGGGATCGGTCATTCTTCAGTAGGCGGAACATGTTAGACATCCGTTTATCCTGAGAAACATTCGAATAACTAGGCTACAGAACGACTAAGCAAGCAAATGACAACAATATATATAAGATCTAGTCTCTTAAAATAATTCTCGATACAAATCCACTTGTCATAGGGTCAATGTCAATTTTATCCAACAATTGATTTTCATAGATGTGTAATATTGCCAAATCATTTAGCAGTGGAAGATATGCATCTTATATGTATGTGAAGGCAAATTACTTCATCACCAACATAAATAATAGGGAATAGTACGAGTGACATACCTCTTCTTTTTTGCGGGTACAAATGATATACCGCAAACCAATCGCATCAGCGTCCGTGATTAGGCGCTCAACAACGACGCGATATGGACGTCAGGCAGGAGGCACCCGGCAATATACTCCCAACACCTACAAAGTGGATAACAAACGCACTCGGTGCTGTCAATTGCCATGGCCTGGTGATGTGCGTGTGAGTCCTGCGTGGTTGTGTCCAGCTACTCGAGCTGCCGGCGGCCAGCGACGACTTTTGATCTAAAGTTCGGCACCAGGGAACAGAGAATAGGGCAGTGGATTAGGGATATGATCTCACGTCGCAAGAGTTACGCCGTGATTGCGTGCGTACATCAATGTGGGCCTAGTTTTGTTTACTTGAGCTAATTTTGTTTCGGGAGAAGAAAGTAATCAATTCCTGATTACGTACTTGCGCCTAGGCCGCTACCTCTTTCCTTTGTTTGAGCTTAATTTCGTTTCAGGAAATGATATGGGCCTATGGGCTACCTTGAGGGGGCCCCTAGATTTCGGGGGCCCGGGGCAGCCGCCCCCCTGCGCCCCCATCCGGGCCGGGCCTGTGTCGACGGGACTCAAATGCTCAATTGATAAAGTACTTTTGTCTCAAACATTCTCTATATGGGTGAGCGCAAAAGAAGCGTGCTCTTGTTGCAGCAGCAAATGCCTGGCAAGTAACAGGACACAACTCTCATAACAAAGAAAGCCTGAAGAACATGATAGTTGAGAATCCATGTGAATCAAATCAGAATACATAATTTTTTCAGTCAGCACTAGCATGCTGCTGAATCGTCGTCATCAAGGCAAGCAACACTCACACTACAATGGGTTCTGTAGTTGTAGTGGTAAACACACCACATGCACAACGAACCCTCTTATTTTATTTAGATACAAACATAAGCACAAATCAAATCAAACCGTACCAAACCACACGTCTGATACATAGTCTTCTCCTCACTGGAGAGACACACACCGAAATACACAAAGCAGGTGCACACACGCATCATCAAGCACCAGTTTATTCTTTGGGAAATTATATATACACACCGTCAACTGGGCAAGCCAACACCTGTTCAACCGTTCCAGCAGCAGAAAATCATACCATCACCACATCTGCAAATGTGATGATAAAACTAGTTAACCGAAGACGAAAAGATGGTCGAATGAATAAAATAAGCATGCACATACGAAGAAAGATACAGTAGTACATAGGGGCAATTGGCTCCTTGCTATATTGTATCGTTTTGTGATTCAGATACATGGCACATGCATAGTAAGTGCCGCAGATAAGGATGGCATGGCATATGATACAGTAAGGTAAACAAGAAAAAGATGAGGGCATGTGCATGCATACCTGAACAGTCATGACAATTCAACGATGGACCAAGACTCTGGGCAGGGCTTTCTTGTAATACAACAAGTGATGTGTCTCAAAGAGTGACGGGTGGTGCCCGGCCTCCAGACCGTCCCACTCTAGCTTGTCCCACAAGTCCTCACAGCCCACAATGGGAAGGCCGGCTCCATGGCGAAGGCTGACGGCCGGGAGGCGTCTAAGGCCCCAAGAACCCCTTATCCTGATCGTCTCAAGCTTGGGAGCAAACATCTTGGCCTCACATATTTGCTCCAGGCAGTCGAGTTGGTGCAGGTATATGTGCTTTAGCTTTGGAAAATTCTTCACCGTGTCTTCTTTTCCAGCTTCACAATTCACATCCCATGGGAAGATCTGCCTGAGATTACGGCAGTGGACTATTTGGATGGTCTCTAGGCTGGGTAAGATGAATGATGAGATTGGGAGGACAAACTTGAGCCTTGGGCAGTTGTGCAAGTGTATGCTCCGCAGTTCCCCAAAGACAGGTTCTTCCTCAAATGCCCCAATCATTCCTTTGCTCCAAATGCACCCAGCCATTGGGAGATCGGTCACCCAGATGGTCTCCAAATGAGGAAAGGAATAAGACCACTCGTTGGCGCAAGAGGCGAAAACTACCTGCATCTTAGGGCACTTGTCGATACGGCACCATGTCAAACGAAACCAAGAGTCTCCACCTCCAAAGACCGCTGAATCTGGTTTGGGACTAACAGCAAGGATGGAAGAATTTCCATGGGAGCGCAAGGAATGAGCCAAGAATATCAATTGACCAATAGCTATGACTCCCCAATCGGACTCCACATCATTGAGGTTAATTCCGTCACCAATATCGATGTGGCGGTGCAGGGGTAGAAGCTGTGGGACCTCATAAGTATCAGTAACCCCCTCGAGTATGACATCATGGTAGCAGCATCTGATGGGGCTTCGGACTGTCCAAACTACCTGCCTATTGCAGGTCTCAGTCCCCACGTTATTAAGGCTTGTCGCTTCATCTTTGATCTTTGAAGACCCATCTAGATTCAAGTATAGGCTATCAGTAATCAAAAGCTTGGAGTCAAACTCCCAAGAACCAAGCAGCAAGGACGGGATGAACCTTGCATCTCTAACATAAACTTCGCCATCATATTTTCTGTTTAAAGAGCGGATGAATGACAAATCTTGTGGCCTTATGGCATCCTTTCCATGACTGCTGATACGTAGCACTTTCAACCTTCTTTTGAAATTCCTCCACCGTATGGCACGGAGGTTCTTGCAGTCTCTCATAAAGAGCCGCTCTAGTTTTGGCACCTGCACCACCTCATGGTTGAAGTCAAGATTCCTGATTAAGGTGCCTGATAGGTCTAGCTCCTCAAGGCATGGAAATGATCCACGCAATGTGAATTTCACCAAATGCACACAACCAACCAAACATATCTTGGAGACTTTTGCTTTTTGACTTGAAGTTGCAGTTAAACTGAATGATTCAATTTACGGAGGAAGTCCATTAGGGGCAACATTCTCCAACTGAACACAACCATCTAGAATCAGAGCCTTCAGACCAGTTGCAGTTAAATAGTTCTAGCGCTCATTATATTTTCCTTTACTCATGCAACTTCCAATATCCATTCAGTAGGGCCGGTCCAATTAAATTATGCATCTAGATTGAACGATAATTAGCATTTTTATACTAAACATTTATACTCATTTAAACTTATCAGTACCATACAATCTTTATGAGATTATATTTATTATTTTAATTTGACTATTTAATCAATACCAATGTTGTTAAATATTAAACTTTTTGTTATACAGCTTGAGGAATGTTATGTTTGAACTAAATTTTGACAAATTTATAAATTCTCTGTGTGTGTGTGTGTGTATTTTAATATCATTAATTATCATAATATATGGATATTTAAGCATACGATCTAAATAATATCTTAAATTTAAGTTCTAATATATAATTACATAATTATATTTGTAGAACATTCTATTATCTAATTTGAATTGTTGAAAAAAATATCTTCAATATTAGTTTAATCTTAAGTTTGGAGAAAACATATATAGGGATGATAACAAGTCCATTTTATTTTGGAATTTGACTATTTATTCATTTTGTTTTTTTTTGTTTTTCACAATTTTTTCGTGAAACAAGTCCATCGAAACCTATTAACATTGGATCCAGTTCTGAAGATCTTGACACGAGAAATCTAACAGTGAAAATGGTATTTGGACGCATAATTTAAAAGATAATTTTTTTTGAATAAATGAGTCTACAAAAAAAGAAGAAAGCTCTCAGGTTGCGGCAAGAGACGCACATGTAGTGTGCCACTTGTCAACGTCTGAGAAGGTGTTTAAAAAATTAATCGAGAGTTTACAAAATTTTAAATGTGTATAGAAAAAATATTTAACATTTATTCGAAAAACTTTAATCTTTTTATTTGAAAACTATTAATCAAGCATTTAAAAAATGTTTAAAATGTATACCAAAAATGTTGACCATGTATTTTTTTTTAAATGTCTAGGAAAAATGTTGACAGTGTATTAAAAAAATGTGTAGAAACAAAAATAAGCCAGAGAAAAAAGAAGATGAAAAATAAAACCAAAGAAACAAATGCAAAAAATAATGAAAACAATAAAAACAATGAAAGAAATAAAAACTAAAATAAAAATTGGAGAATGTACAACAAAACCAAAAAAGTAAAAAAAACCCGAATAAAACTGAGGAAAAGGAAAAAAATAGTAAAATAAGGAAAACAAAGAAAACCCATTTTTCAAAAACCAATTAAACCAATACAAAGTATCACTACAAAGACCAAAACTGAACTCAACTACATTTGCACTGATGAGCAGATATACTAACCAAGTCTTTGGCACCACATAAGTTCTTTCAAAGATGCGAGATAAGATTGACGTCAAAGCTGTGACACGTCCATGTCATGTTTAAGGGAGTGATTTTTATAGTTAAATACGAGTGTAGAACAAGGACAATCACCGGTATTTACATTTTCACAAGGTAGCAGCGATTTTACATTCGTTCCTTCGCACAACATATGACATCTTTATACTAGTTCTAGTGCTCATCACAATTTTCTCTACTCACAGAACTTCCAATATTTATTTAGTAGGGCCGGTACAATGAAATTCTGAATCTAAATTGAGCGATAGTTAGCACTTTTATACCAAACATTTATACTTACTTAAACTTACTACTACTATACAATCTTAATGAGATTATATTTACTATTTTATTTAACTATTTAATCAATACCAATGTTATCAAATATTAAACTTTTTGTTATACAGTTGTAATGCATATTGCTAAAAAATGTGTTTCTTGAGAAATGTTATCTTTGACCTAATTTTGACAAATTTATATTCTCTCTCTCTCTCTCTCTCTCTCTCTCTCTGTGTGTGTGTGTGTATTTTAATATCATTAATTATCATAATATACAGATATCTAAGCATATGATCTAAATAATATCATAAATTTGAGTTCTACTCCCTTCGTAAAGAAATATAAGAGCATTTAGATCACTAAAGTAGTGATCTAAACGCTCTTATATTTCTTTACAGAAGGAGTAGTATATAATTAGATAATCATATTTGTAGAACTTTCTAGTGTCTAGTTTGAATTGTTGAAAAAAATATCTTTCAAGTTTACAATCTTAGAAATTTGGAGAAAACAAATATAGGGAGTATAGAGAGAATGATCAATGACATTCATACACTAGCACAGAAAAGCTTAGTACCGGCGTGCCAAAATAGTTGTTAGTGGCGTGTGATGTGCATACCACTAATATAACTCCACCCATAAATGTTACTAGTGGCGTGCCGGCCACACGCCACTAGTAACAAAACAAACTAATGGGCACGCTCGTATAGGCACACACCTCTAGCATATTTTTCATGCCTGAAAAATGGACTCGGCAGCATTTCCCTCTACCATGAATTACACGTGACATTAAATAGTAACAGCCACAAAAAATGAGGCATGCATTAACATTTTGGACAACCCATCTTAAAAACAATCTATTTAAGCAAGCTTGATTTTTGGTCTAAAAAGGATGGCCAAAAGGAAACAATTTAATTTGCTGCAGGGACGCCATCGTCTCTTGGGACAACAAGAAGTTGGGGTCTGCAGTGCAAGAGCTCATCATTGTCGACGAGGCCTCGAAGATCATTTCCGATGACGACGTGGCCGTGCTCGCCTTCCTCGACTACCTCTAGGTTTGCTATCCACCTACTCCAAAGCTCAACAAAGTAACCAACCCAAGCTGCTTCAATTGCAAATCATATTAACCAAAATTGACCCCAAAAAATGTAATGCACCTATTTTTCTCAGTGCTCCCATTATTCTTTTTTTAGGATACTGCCATTATTCTTTTGCTTGGTCAACACTCACTAGTAGTGTTAAAAACGCTCTTATATTATGGGACGGAAGAGTAGTAGATAAAATGGCAACCTGCATGGTTTGTTTCCATGAGCTAAGAACAAACCAAGATGTGCTTGTATGATTACCTGTTAGATGCCTTACTAATAATCACTTTTTTGTAAGAAAATCAACCTGCACTCCAGAAAAACAAATCGATAGAGAACGCCATGCACGCACCCTTTTTGAAAGAAAAAAACTTTGGCCTGAACAAACCCATCGTCCCGACCCGCACTGTACCTCCTCATGATGTGCATCATGGCCCGCCGCCGCGGCCAACCAGGACCCCTATCCGATCGCTTTTGTGATAAAGATGGGGCTCTCCTCCCCCGACCTCGAGCAGCCACCGTCTCCGCTTGCATCGCCCTTGTTCCTTGAGGGAGGGCCATGACCTCCTCTAGGATGGCCACAGTTAGATCCACAGCAAGAGGTGCCCAGGAAAAGAGCAAGAAAGCGCCGCCCCCTGAAAAAATGGTACTCCTACCAAATTACCAGCCTCCACACTAGCTGGCGGAACCCTAGCTCCGGGACGCCTCCTCCAGCGGATCGGCGGCTCCTTCCCCGGTGCCATGCTTTGGAGGCTTGCGCTGAATCTTGCTCCAAAATCTCTGTCCGCGTCCTTCCTCCGACTAAACCTTCAGGATCCGCGCCACACCAGTTCGAGAGCTTCGATGCTTGGTGATGTTGTTGTCCTCTTTGCCGCTGTGCGCATATATGATTCTGACCCAGGGAGCTAGAGTCTCTGACTCTGGCCCTTCTGTCATTGATCTAGGTATGCACACATGACGCTATTGCAGCTAAATATCCGTTAAAGAAGTTTGGTCCTGATGCAATTCATTGGCAAACACAAGTAGGCCTGCAGACTGGCTTCCGATCTCCTTTGATTTTCATTCTTGCATTGACTGCTATTTTAAGCAAGTAATTATTAGATATTAACGGAGCATTAAAATTTTGAAAAAAAATGAGATGCCAACTCATCAATTCTTGCTAGATGAGTCAGTAATGCTTTTTTTAAATGTAAATAAGCACTACTTCACAGATCAGGGATCCCATATATTTTAAAGAGTGAAGCGCATAGTAGGTCCTTCAATTTTTTCAAGGGTGTCACGTAGGTTCTCAAACTATGAATATCATGATCCAGGTCCTCAAAGTACAACAAGTGTACTTTGAGAACTTGGATCATGATCCCATATATCACGTATATTGTGCCATGGTAGGCAAAATATAGATCTTGGGACTACTTTGGTGTTGAATTGATTTTGGACCTGGATGACACACTTATTGTACTTTGAGAACTTGGACGATGATTTTCATAGTTTGACGATCTAGGTAACACCCCTGAAATAGTTCAGGGACATGCAACGTTAACGCACTTCGCTCTATTTTAAATAAATAGTCTATTGCAAGAACTATATTATTCAAGGAGGCATCCAGGCTCACTACGATGTCCATATCGTACCTTTGATGAGCTACACTTTTCAGTATTCTGATGTTCAGGTGTTAATGTGTTATTTAGTGCCAGTTTAGTGCAGCTGCTCCCCCGCAAAAAAAAAATATATATATATATAGTGCAGCTGCTCCCCTGACTTGCCTCCTATTGGTTCCATTTACTCTTATTGAATAGGTCACCTCTACCTGCCGTTGCCTCTTTGCATCATATATCCAGTCGTCCGTTTCCAGGGCAGTGTTGCGGCATCTTCCGCACTAAGCTTGAGCAACCATCCGCCACAGTTTTTGCTTTGTGTCCTTTATATAGAAGGCTCCAGTGATTGGCTCGCCAATCTTAGGTAATCAACACTCTCTCCACTTACCTGTGACCTGTCAGCTGCGTCGTATTGCTTTACCCAAAAAAGACAAACCACCATAGCCCGAGGTTCTGATCTGCCGCTGACCAAGCAGCACCTTCGAGAAGGGATGCAACGACGACGACGCTGCTGCCTGGACGAGCCCTAGGGTTTCCCCTGACACGCGCAGGGGAGTGGGGGATGGCTGCCACCGACACCCTCCAAGAAGGAATGGTGGCACCCGTCGGTGTCATCGCATCGGAGCCGGACGAACCGGCAAGGATTTCTCCCGCACTCCAAACACCACCGTCCTAGGAGCCAACAGGCCAAACCACCGCCCAACACCATGCGTCATCGCGGTTGCGCTGCCACCCATGTTGTCTCACTGCGAGCACCAACACGAGGCCAAGAAGACTAGAGAGAAGTGCCAAGTGACAGGAGCAGCAACACCAAGGCCGAGCGGGAGGGAACCACCTCTACCACCGCCGTGCGAGAGGCCCGCGCCTCCGGCACCGTCGCGATCGCTGTCCGGACACGACAGCGGGGCATACCAGGCCACCCTTGGCCTGGCCAGGCCCGAAACGGGCCCGCTATGCCCGGCGGTCACACTGCAGCAGGCTGCCGTTGGTGATGGAAATATGCCCTAGAGGCAATAATAAATGGTTATTATTGTATTTCCTTAATCATGATAAAGGTTTATTATTCATGCTAGATTGTATTGACCGGAAACTTAAATACATGTGTGGATACATAAACAAATACTGTCTCCCTAGTGAACCTCTACTAGACTAGCTCGTTGATCAAAGATGGTTAAGGTTTCCTAACCATATACTGAGTTGTCATTTGATAACGGGATCACATCATTAGGAGAATGATGTGATGGACAAGACTCATCCGTTAGCTTAGCATATGATCGTTCAGTTTATTTCTACTGCTTTCTTGAATGTCAAATACATGTTCTTTCGACCATGAGATCATGCAACTCCCGGGTACCGGAGGAATACCTTGTGTGCTATCAAATGTCACAACGTAACTGGGTGATCATAAAGATGCTCTACAGGTATCTCCGAAGGTGTTTGTTGAGTTGGCATGGATCAAGACTGGGATTTATCACTCCTAGTATTGGAGAGGTATCTCTGGACCCTCTCGGTAATACACATCATAATAAGCTTGTAAGCAAATGACTAATGAGTTAGTTACGAGATGATGTATTACGGAACGAGTAAAGAGACTTGCCGGTAATGAGATTGAACTAAGTATGGAGATACCGACAATCGAATCTCGGGAAAATAACATACCGCAAGACAGAGGGAATTACATATGTTGTCATAACGGCTCGATCGATAAAGATCTTCCTAGAATGTCTAGGAACCAATATGGGCATCCAGGTTTCGCTATTGGGTATTGAATGTCATGGTTCTAACTCTGACAGTAATGTAGGGGGGTAGGTATGGAGAGGCAAAATCTTAGCTATGGAGTAGTTGTAAGCACACGAGGTTTACGAGTTCAGGCCCTTCTCAGAGGAAGTAATAGCCCTACGTCTCGGAGCCCGGAGGCGGTCGACTGGATTATGTGTGTATGGATTACAGGGGTGCGAACCCTTTACATTGAGGAGGGGGGTGGCTTATATAGAGTTCGCCAGACCCCTCCATCCCTCAGTTATGCAGGGTTTAAAGTACATTAAGGCTGGGCGTTACTGGTAACGCCTCTAATAAAGTGCTATAAAGACCATAAAAGCTACTCAATGACCGTCCGTTAGCGTACGGAGTGACTTTAGGTCTCCTGGCCGTCGAGTGGTTGGATCTTAGTCGAGCGGTTGCTTCGTGGTCGAGTGTCTTCGAGTCCATCGAGTGGAACACCTCCAAGTCGATTGAAAGGTGATTCCTTCTAAGGATGTCCTTGGGTAGGGTAGTTAGGATAGGTCCATGACCCTACCCTAGGTACATGGCTTCATCATTAGCCCCCGAATGGATCGAGGTTTGAGTGGGGAAGGAGTTGAGAACTTCTCCGACTCATTTTTCGTGCCTTGAGCATATCTTGTTTCGGATCAAGGAGCCTAGATGACAACGGCAACTTCTTTTCCAGTCGCCTTGATCCATTTTAGTTTCTTCTCGAGTGATTCTCTTTACTTGAAAAGTTCCGAGTGTCGGTGTGAAGGAGATCTTCCGTCTGACGAGTTGTTTTGCTGCCCGCGGATTTCGCGGGATTCGAATTTCGGGAAGCGCGCGGGACGGGAGAGGCCGCAGTAATCGGATGGGATAGAACGGAGCCTCCTCGATCTCCGCGCCACCTTTTTCGCCACGTATCGCGTGCGCGACTGTTGTGGGATTTGATAGGATCGCCTGGGCCTACAGGTCAGTCACTCGGAAGCAACCCCATATAAGCTGCCGACCCAGGGTTTTTGAACAATGGGCCTTCACTTTTCCCCTTCCTTCGCAAAATCTTCCGCCACCTCTGCCCTCGTCTCGGTGCCGCCGGCCTGTTCGAGCTTTGCCCACGACGATGGTGAAGGAGAAGACGGAGGCCCTGGAGCGCGCGAAGAAGGCGACGGTACAGGCGAAGGCGAGGAAGTTCGGTCGGGGCGGATCTTCTTCGAGGTCCGCTCTGCCCAAGGACTGGATCCAGGGCGATTGGATGCCCTCGGTGATTCGGCAAGATGACATTGACGATCTGGCTGAAGGGGGATTCATTCCCCACGGATCTGCGTGTCTCCCGGGGAACGAGATCGAACCCCAGCCTCGTGAGGGTGAGTGCGTCCTCCTCACCACCCACATCGATAGCGGATTTTCTCTGCCTCCTCATCCTTTCTTCTGGAGTTTCTTGAACTTTTTCGGAGCACAACTCCATCACTTCACTCCAAATTCCATCGTGTACCTTGCTGCCTTTGTATCTTTGTGCGAGAATTTCTTGGGTTGTCGTCCCCATTGGGGCCTCTTCAAGCACATTTTCACTTGTCGTTCTCAGTCGGTTAAGAAGGCCAAGTCGAGTGACGAAAAGACGCAAGTGATTCAGATGTGCGGGGGTCTTGGGATCCAAATGAGGGGCAAAAGTTCTTTTCCAGCTATGACCTTTCCCGAGTCGGTCCGCGGGTGGCAGTCGACCTGGTTCTATTGCAAAGACCAGGCGACTCGAGGACAGTCGACTGGGCTTCCCCTTTTCTCCCTGAACCGAGCAGAAAAACCTTCCTCTCTGATAGTGACGCCAGAAGAAAAGGCGCAAGTCAAAGTGCTGGTCGGTCGAGTGGTTCAGCTCGTCCGCGACGGGGTGACTGGCATGGATTTGTTAGAGGTCTTCCTCCGGAGGCGCATCCAGCCGCTCCAAGCTCGTGACCATCCGATGTGGATGTATTCGGGTCTCGATGACACCACTCGAATCCATCCGGAGGAGGTCAACGACGAGATGTTGGAAGGGTGGTTGTCGTGTATCATAGGGAACAAGGACAACCCGCGAGGAGCCAGAAGAATTCCTCCATTAGACCAGTCATACGAAGTAGACAAGGTCCGACTCTTGGTCGATTCATTGAATAAACCGACTGGTTTTTGAAATTTGCAGTGCTGCTACCTCTGAGATCTCTGCCAAGAACGATGACCAGGAGATGGAAGATAATGTTACCTCCAACCTTGGTATAACTTCTGATGTACCGCCTTTAGTCGACTGACGGTCTTTTCCGGTCGATTGGATTTTTCATTTTTAACTTTGGATTTTTCTTATAGCTCCTCCTCATGTCATTGACCTCCCTGATGATGATGACGAAGTGCCATTGAGGGCGAGAAGGAATAGGAAGGCGTCGGCTGGAAAGACCCCACAAACCACATCAGCGCCTGAGGCCGTAGTTTAGGAGGGTGGAAATACCACTCGGACTTCTGTGTCCTTCGCTGTGCCTCTGACGAGTGTTCGGCCTTCATCATCGACTGCAGATCTGCCTTCACTTTTTGCCACACACCACGTCCCTGAAGATCAAGTGGGTGCCGCTAAGGAAGCTATACGCCAGGCGGGAATTATGATGGAGCAGGTGAAGGTGGTCCGGGAAGCCAGCCAAGCAGCCTATGATGCGAGTTTAGCCCTTCAGAGCAATGTCCAGGTCAGTCGATCATCGCTTGTTCTGTCAGGATATGCTATCTAAAGACTCTCTTTTCCGAAGATCTTTGTATCTGTACACCCAGTGGGTGTGTCGATTGAACTTTTTGGACTAGTGGGGGCACGCTGAGTGCACCCACTGGGTGTAGTCCCCGAGACTACGATGGACTGCTGGCAGTCGACTGTAGTCTTTATATTGTGTTGCTTTATTTGAACTTCTTCACTCGGTCTGGTCAGGCCATGTCGAATGGAATCTTGGAACTAGTGGGGGCACGCTGAGAGCACCACTGGACATGGTCGACTGTGGGCAGTCAACTTTTTTTTGGTCGAACCAGTGGGGGCACGCTGAGTGCACCCACTGGGTGTAGTCCCCGAGATTACTGTCGAATATTTTTGATTCGGCTGTAATCTTAGAACCGTCATAATTTTTCTCTTAGTTGCTCGGAAGCAATCTACCTTTGACATCTGTCGACTGATTATTCGCAGAAATCCTGCGAGCTTGTGGCTCGCTACACTGAATTGGAAAACAAACAGATCCAGCTCAACCTTGACTTGAAGCTTGCCCAGGAAAACTTGCAGAAGGCGAGAGACGAAGCAAAAGGTATGGCTGGTGAGCATTTGACGACTGTCCTTTCATTTTTGTCCATTCTTGATGTTGATCTCACTTGACATTTCACAGATAAAATGGAGGAGGCTCTGAAGAAGAAAGATCGTGACCTTGCCGAAGCGCAGAAGACGGCCTTGGACAAAACGAAGCTTGCGGAAGAAAAACTGGCTTTAGTCGGTAACCTTGAAGAAGAGAACTCCAGACTGAAAGCCGCTCTCGATGCGGCTAACCAAGAGGTCAGCCGTCTGAAGAATTATAAGATAGCTCTGAGTGACAAGGCGAGTGAACTGGCAGGGAAGAGGAACGATCTGGAGGCTTATCTCGGTGGACTCGCCAAGAAGCTATTCGTCATGCTTGAGGGTAATTACTCCTACCTGACTAACTTGTTGTCACCAAACCCATGTAGAGCCACTGACTTATCTTTGAATTGTGTTTACAGAATTCTGCCAGAACTTCGAGGAGGAGACTAGTCGAGTGGAGACAGGTCTGGACACCATCAATTCTCCTGTGAAGGATGAGGCTGCCATGAACGTGCTCCGACTGGAGTCTCGTGTTGCTGGCGTGGTTGATTATCTTGCTCGACTGAAGGTTGCGGTGTCGCGGATCGACACGTCGCTCTGGCCTGGAACGACGCTTCAAAATGACCTCGAGTCTCTGATGACTCGACTGAATGAAGTTCTAGGTCGAGTGCAGGAATGGAAGAAATCCTCCGCGAGGTGCGGTGCTGACGTTGCTCTGTCCCTGATCCGTGTTCACTGCAAGGAGGCGCGAGAGGAAAAGCTGGCTGCTATCCAGGTTGCCAATACCAGGAAGCACAATTTTCAGTCCTTCATGGAGACCTTCATTGCTGCTGCCACTCAGATTGCTGACGGGATTGACTTGGACCAGTTCGTCGCCCCCTCCAGTCCTCTGCCTAAGGAATAAAAACTTTTATGCTTTACCTTAAATTTGCCTCGGAATGCCGAGTGGATTTTGTAACCGCTAAAACTCTTTCGGGCTGAAGGCTCGAGTACTTTGATCTGCGGTCTGGGGCCCTTGGGATTTATCTGAACTTGATTTATCATTGAATATCTCCATGAATTACCTGTCGAGTGGAACATGTTCCTCACTCAAGACAATTTTGTATTTGTGGCGCAGCTCCGAAGGAGAAGATAGCAGTCGACCTGCACCTCGTCGTCCTTGCGAATTGGGACGTGTTCCATGTTTAGGCGAGTACTGGAGTGTGGCTAAGCCCCCGAGTGGGAGGTTTGCTCTCCACTCGGTAGGATTTTAAACACTTAGGCGAGTACTGGACTGCAGCTAAGCCCCCGAGTGGGAGGTTTGCTCTCCACTCGGTAGGATTTTAAACACTTAGGCTAGTACTGGACTGCAGCTAAGCCCCTGAGTGGGAGGTTTGCTCTCCACTCGGTAGGATTTTAAACACTTAGGCGAGTACTGGACTGCAGCTAAGCCCCCCGAGTGGGAGGTTTGCTCTCCACTCGGTAGGATTTTAAACACTTAGGCGAGTACTGGACTGCAGCTAAGCCCCCGAGTGGGAGGTTTGCTCTCCACTCGGTAGGATTTTAAACACTTAGGCGAGTACTGGACTGCAGCTAAGCCCCCGAGTGGGAGGTTTGCTCTCCACTCGGTAGGATTTTAAACAATTAGGCGAGTACTGGACTGCAGCTAAGCCCCCGAGTGGGAGGCTAGCTCTCCACTTGGTAGGATTTTCAAATACT
>NC_041390.1:2049315-2053486 GCF_002162155.2 Triticum dicoccoides | reverse complement strand
TGCAGCTAAGCCCCCGAGTGGGAGGTTTGCTCTCCACTCGGTAGGATTTTAAACACTTAGGCGAGTACTGGACTGCAGCTAAGCCCCCGAGTGGGAGGTTTGCTCTCCACTCGGTAGGATTTTAAACACTTAGGCGAGTACTGGAATGCAGCTAAGCCCCCGAGTGGGAGGTTTGCTCTCCACTCGGTAGGATTTTAAACACTTAGGCGAGTACTGGACTGCAGCTAAGCCCCCGAGTGGGAGGCTGGCTCACCACTCGGTAGGATTTTCAAACACTTAGGCGAAATAGGTTCGCAGCTAAGCCCCCGAGTGGGAGGCTGGCTCACCACTCGGTAGGATTTTTACAAACTTAGGCGAAACGGATTCGCAACTAAGCCACCCACTGGGGGATTTCTCACACAAACAAAAGCGACAACAATTACTGGAAAAATTATAACACTCTTGTCTTTGATAAATAGACTACAGAAGTTTTTCTTATTACATCTCATCTGAGTGAGAACTCAAGTGTAAAAGGGGCGGAGCAGCTCCGCATTCCAAGATCATGGCTCATCAATCTGGCGATCGACATTGTAAAGGTGATACGCTCCATTGTGGAGGACTATGGTGACGATGAAGGGACCTTCCCAAGTAGGAGCTAGCTTGTGTGGTTTCTGTTGATCCACTCGGAGGACCAAGTCTCCTTCTTGGAAGGCTCGACTCTTCACGTTTCTGGCATGAAATCGACGCAAGTCTTGCTGGTAGATGGTCGATCGGATCATGGACATTTCTCTTTCTTCTTCTAGGAGATCGACTGCGTCTTGTCGGGCTTGTTCTACTTCATCTTCAGAGTAGAGCTCGACTCGGGGTGCATTGTGAAGCATGTCACTTGGCAAGACTGCCTCAGCTCCGTAGACCAGAAAGAACTGGGTTCTTCCAGTCGACCGATTCGGGGTAGTCCTCAAACCCCCAAAGAACTGACGGAAGCTCGTCGACCCATGCGCCTGCTGAAGGAAATATGCCCTATAGGCAATAATAAAGTTATTATTTATTTCCTTATATCATGATAAATGTGTATTATTCATGCTAGAATTGTATTAACCGGAAACATAATACTTGTGTGAATACATAGACAAACAAAGTGTCACTAGTATGCCTCTACTTGACTAGCTCGTTAATCGAAGATGGTTATGTTTCCAAACCATAAACAAAAGAGTTGTTATTTGATTAACGGGATCACATCATTAGGAGAATGATGTGATTGACATGACCCATTCCATTAGCTTAGCACCCGATCGTTTAGTATGTTGCTATTGCTTTCTTCATGACTTATACATGTTCCTATAACTATGAGATTATGCAACTCCCGTTTACCGGAGGAACACTTTGGGTGCTACCAAACGTCACAACGTAACTGGGTGATGATAAAGGAGCATTACAGGTGTCTCCAAAGGTAGATGTTGGGTTGGCGTATTTCGAGATTAGGATTTGTCACTCCGATTGTCGGAGAGGTATCTCTGGGACCTCTCGGTATTACACATCACTTAAGCCTTGCAAGCATTGCAACTAAATGAGTTAGTTGCGGGATGATGTATTACAGAACGAGTAAAGAGACTTGCCGGTAACGAGATTGAACTAGGTATTGGAATACCGACGATCGAATCTCGGGCAAGTTACATACCGATGACAAAGGGAACAACATATGTTGTTATGCGGTCTGACCGATAAAGATCTCCGTAGAATATGTAGGAGCCAATATGGGCATCCAGGTCCCGCTATTGGTTATTGACCGGAGACATGTCTCGGTCATGTCTACATTGTTCTCGAACCGTAGGGTCCGCACGCTTAACGTTACGATGACAGTTATTATGAGTTTATGCATTTTGATGTACCGAAGTTAGTTCGGAGTCCCGGATGTGATCACGGACATGACGAGGAGTCTCAAAATGGTCGAGACATAAAGATTGATATATTGGAAGCCTATATTTGGACATCGGAAGTGTTCCGGGTGAAATCAGGATTTTACCGGAGTACCGGGAGGTTACCGGAACCCCCCGGGAGCCATATGGGCCTTAATGGGCTTTAGTGGAAAGGAGAAAGGGGCAGCCCAAGGTGGCCGCACGCCTCCCCCCTCCCCTAGTCCTATTAGGAGTAGGAGAAGTGGCCGGCCCCCTCTCTCTCTTTCCCCCTCGGGGAATCCTGGTCCAACTAGGATTGGGTGGGGGGGGGGGAGTCCTACTCCCGGTAGGAGTAGGACTCCTCCTGCGCCCTCCTCCTGGCCGGAGGCCCCCTCCCCCTTGGCTCCTTTATATACGGAGGCAGGGGGCACCTCTAGACACAGAAGTTGATCCTTGAGATCGTTCCTTAGCCGTGTGCGGTGCCCCCTGCCACCATATTCCACCTCAATCATATTGTAGCGGTGCTTAGGCGAAGCCCTGCGACAGTAGTACATCAAGATCGTCACCACGCCGTCGTGCTGATGGAACTCCTCCCCGACGCTTTGCTGGATCGGAGCCTGGGGATCATCATCGAGCTGTACGTGTGCTAAGAACTCGGAGGTGCCGGAGTAACGGTGCTTGGATCGGTCGGATCGGGAAGACGTACGACTACTTCCTCTACGTTGTGTGATCGCTTCCGCAGTCGGTCTGCGTAGGTACGTAGACAACACTCTCCCCTCTCGTTGCTATGCATCACCATGATCTTGCGTGTGCGTAGGAAAATTTTGAAATTACTACGTTCCCCAACAGTGGCATCCGAGCCTAGGTTTTTATGATTTGATGTTATATGCACGAGTAGAACACAAGTGAGTTGTGGGCGATATAAGTCATACTGCTTACCAGCATGTCATACTTTGGTTCGGCGGTATTGTTGGATGAAGCGGCCCGGAGCGACATTACGCGTACGCTTACGCGAGACCGGTTCTCCCGACGTGCTTTGCACAAAGGTGGCTAGAGGGTGACAGTTTCTCCAACTTTAGTTGAACCGAGTGTGGCTACGCCCGGTCCTTGCGAAGGTTAAAACAACACCAACTTGACAAACTATCGTTGTGGTTTTGATGCGTAGGTAAGATTGGTTCTTGCTTAAGCCCGTAGCAGCCACGTAAAACATGCAACAACAAAGTAGAGGACGTCTAACTTGTTTTTGCAGGGCATGTTGTGATGTGATATGGTCAAAACGTGATGAGATATAAGTTGTTGTATGAGATGATCATGTTTTGTTAAAGTTATCGGCAACTGGCAAAAGCCTTATGGTTGTCTCTTTATTGCATAAGATGCAAGCGCCAAATAATTGCTTTACTTTATCGCTATGCGATTGCAATAGTTGCAAGAGCAATAGTTGGCGAGACGACCGTGTGACGACACATTGATATAGATCAAGATGATGGAGATCATGGTGTCATGTCGGTGACGATAGAGATCATGACAGTACTTTGGAGATGGAGATCAAAGGTGCAAGATGATGATGGCCATATCATGTCACATATTTTGATTGCATATGATGTTTATCTTTTATACATCTTATTTTGCTTAGTTTGACGGTAGCATTTTAAGATGATCTCTCACTAATTATCAAGAAGTGTTCTCCCTGAGTATGCACCGTTGCGAAAGTTCTTCGTGCTGAGACACCACGTGATGATCGGGTGTGATAGGCTCTACGTTCAAATACAACGGGTGAAAAACAGTTGCACACGCGGAATACTCAGGTTATACTTGATGAGCCAAGCATATACAGATATGGCCTCGGAACACGGAGACCGAAGGGTCGAGCGTGAATCATATAGTAGATATGATCAACATAGTAATGTTCACCAATGAAACTACTCCATCTCACGTGATGATCGGACATGGTTTAGTTGATTTGGATCACGTGATCACTTAGAGGATTAGAGGGATGTCTATCTAAGTGGGAGTTCTTAAGTAATATGATTAAATTGAACTTAAATTTATCATGAACTTAGTCCTGGTAGTATTTTGCAAATTATGTTGTAGATCAATAGCTCGCGTTGTTGCTTCCCTGTGTTTATTTTGATATGTTCCTAGAGAAAATTGTGTTGAAAGATGTTAGTAGCAATGATGCGGATTGGATCCGTGATCTGAGGTTTATCCTCATTGCTGCACAGAAGAATTATGTCCTTGATGCACCGCTAGGTGACGGACCTATTGCAGGAGCAGATGCAGACATTATGAACGTTTGG
>NC_041390.1:2039766-2049193 GCF_002162155.2 Triticum dicoccoides | reverse complement strand
CTCAACTAGTGAGCATGTGCCCAGATTGTCTGAGTACTACAATCGCTTGAATCAAGTGGGAGTTAATCTTCCAGATAAGATAGTGATTGACAGAATTCTCTAGTCACCATCACCAAGTTAGTAGAACTTCGTGATGAACTATGATATGCAAGGGATAACGGAAACGATTCCCAAACTCTTCGTAATGCGGAAATTGACGAAGGTAGAAATCGAGAAAAACATCAAGTGTTGATGGTAGACAAGACCACTAGTTTCAAGAAAAGGGCAGAGGGAAGAAGGGGAACTTCAAGAAGAACAGCAAGCAAGTTGCTGCTCAAGTGAAGAAGCCCAAGTCTGGTCCTAAGCCTGAGACTAAGTGTTTCTACTGCAAAGGGACTGGTCACTGGAAGCGGAACTACCCCAAGTGATTGGCAGATAAGAAGGATGGCAAAGTGAACATAAGTATATATGATATACATGTTATTGATGTGTACTTTACTACTATTTATAGCAACCCCTCAGTATTTGATACTAGTTCAGTTGCTAAGATTAGTAACTCGAAACAGGAGTTGCAGAATAAACAGAGACTAGTTAAGGGTAAAGTAACGATGTGTGTTGGAAGTGGTTCCAAGATTGATATGATCATCATCGCACACTCCCTATACTTTCGAGTTTAGTGTTGAACCTAAATAAGTGTTATTTGGTGTTTGCGTTGTGCATGAATATGATTTGATCATGTTTATTGCAATACGGTTATTCATTTAAGTTAGAGAACAATTGTTGTTCTGTTTACATGAATAAAACCTTCTATGGTCATACACACCAACGAAAATGGTTTGTTGGATCTCGATTGTAGTGATACACATATTCATAATATTGAAACCAAAATATGCAAAGTTAATAATGATAGTGCAACTTATTTGTGGCACTGCCGTTTAGGTCATATTGGTGTAAAGCGCATGAAGAAACTCCATGCTGATGGGCTTTTGGAATCACTTGATTATGAATCACTTGGTGCTTGCGAACCATGCCTTATGGGCAAGATGACTAAAGACTCTGTTCTCCGGAACAATGGAGCGAGCAACTGACTTATTGGAAATAATACATACTGATGTATGCGATCCGATGAGTGTTGAAGCTCGCGGCGGGTATTGTTATTTTCTAACCTTCACATATGATTTGAGCAGATATGGGTATATCTGCTTGATGAAACATAAGTCTGAAACATTTGAAAAGTTCAAAGAATTTCAGAGTGAAGTGGAAAATCATCGTGACTAGAAAATAAAAGTTTCTACGATATGATCGCAGAGGTAAAATATTTGAGTTACGAGTTTGGCCTTCAGTTAAAACAATGTGAAATAGTTTTACTACTCACGCCACCTGGAACACCACAGCATAATGGTGTGTCTGAACATTATAACCGTACTTTATTAGATATAGTGCGATCTATGATGTCTCTTACCGATCTACCACTATCATTTTGGGGTTATGCATTAGAGACAGATGCATTCACGTTAAATAGGGCACCATCTAAATCCGTTGAGACGACACCGTGTGAACTATGGTTTGGCAAGAAACCTAAGCTGTCGTTTCTTAAAATTTGGAGTTGCGATGCTTATGTGAAAAAGTTTCATCTCGATAAGCTCAAACTCAAATCGGAGAAATATGTCTTCATAGGATACCCAAAGGAGACAGTTGGGTACACCTTCTATCATAGATCCGAAGGCAAGACATTCGTTGCTAAGAATGGATCCTTTCTAGAGAAGGAGTTTCTCTCAAAAGAAATGAGTGGGAGGAAAGTAGAACTTGATAAGTTAATTGTACCTTCTCCCTTATTGGAAAGTAGTTCATCACAGAAATCTGTTCCTATGACTACTACACCAATTAGTGAGGAAGCTAATGATGATGATCATGTAACTTCAGATCAAGTTACTACCGAATCTCGTAGGTAAACCAGAGTGAGATCCACACCAGAGTGGTACGGTAATCTTGTTCTGAAAGTTATGTTAGTAGACCATGACGAACCTACAAACTATGAGGAAGCGATGATGAGCCCAGATTCCGCAAAATGGCTTGAGGCCATGAAATCTGAGATGGGATCCATGTATGAGAACAAAGTATGGACTTTGGTTGACTTGCCCGATGATCGGCAAGCCATAGAAAATAAATGGATCTTCAAGAGGAAGACGGACGCTGATAGTAGTGTTACTATCTACAAAGCTAGAATTGTCGCAAAAGGTTTTCGACAAGTTCAAGGTGTTGACTACGATGAGAGTTTCTCACTCGTATCTATGCTTAAGTCTGTCCGAATCATGTTAGCAATTGCCACATTTTATGAAATCTGGCAAATGGATAAACAAAACTGCATTCCTTAATGGATTTATTAAAGAAGAGTTGTATGTGATGCAATAAGAAGGTTTTGTCAATCCTAAAGGTGGTAACAAAATATGCAAGCTCCAGCAATCCATTTATGGACTGGTGCAAGCATCTCGGAGTTGGAATATATGCTTTGATAAGTTGATCAAAGCATATAGTTTTATACAGACTTACGATGAAGCCTGTATTTACAAGAAAGTGAGTGGGAGCACTACATCATTTCTGATAAGTATATGTGAACAACATATTGTTGATCGGAAATAATGTATAATTTTCTGGAAAGCATAAAGGAATATTTGAAAGGAGTTTTTCAAAGAAAGACCTCGGTAAAGCTGCTTACATATTGAGCATCAAGATCTATAGAGATAGATCAAGACGCTTGATAAGTTTTTCAATGAGTACATACCTTGACAAGATTCTGAAGTAGTTCAAAATGGAACAGTCAAAGAAAGAGTTCTTGCCTGTGTTGCAAGGTTTGAGATTGAGTAAGACTCAAAGCCCGACCACGGCAGAAGATAGAAATAGAATGAAAGTCATTCCCTATGCCTCAGCCGTAAGTTCTATAAAGTATGCCATGCTGTGTACCAGATCTATTGTATACCCTACACTGTGTTAAGCAAGGGAGTACAATAGTGATCTAAGAGTAGATCACTAGACAGCGGTCAAAATTATCCTTAGTGGAATAAGGAAATATTTCTCAATTATGGAGGTGACAAAAAGGTTCGTCGTAAAAAGTTACGTCGATGCAAGTTTTGACACAGATCTGGATGACTCTAAGTCTCGATCTAGATACATATTGAAAGTGGGAGCAATAAGCTAGAGTAGCTCCGTGCAGAGCATTGTTGACATAGAAATTCGCAAAATACTTACGGATCTGAATGTGACAGACCCGTTGACTAAAATTATCTCACAAGCAAAACATGATCACACCTTAGTACTCTTTGGGTGTTAATCACATAGCGATGTGAACTAGATTACTGACTCTAGTAAACCCTTTGGATGTTGATCACATATCGATGTGAACTATGAGTGTTAATCACATGGTGATGTGAACTATTGCTGTTAAATCACATGGCGATGTGAACTAGATTATTGACTCTAGTGCAAGTGGGAGACTGAAGGAAATATGCCCTAGAGGCAATAATAAAGTTATTATTTATTTCCTTATATCATGATAAATGTTTATTATTCATGCTAGAATTGTATTAACCGGAAACATAATACTTGTGTGAATACATAGACAAACAAAGTGTCACTAGTATGCCTCTACTTGACTAGCTCGTTAATCGATGATGGTTATGTTTCCTAATCATAAACAAAAGAGTTGTTATTTGATTAACGGGATCACATAATTAGGAGAATGATGTGATTGACATGACCCATTCCATTAGCTTAGCACCCGATCGTTTAGTATGTTGCTATTGCTTTCTTCATGACTTATACATGTTCCTATAACTATGAGATTATGCAACTCCCGTTTACCGGAGGAACACTTTGGGTGCTACCAAACGTCACAACGTAACTGGGTGATTATAAAGGAGCATTACAGGTGTCTCCAAAGGTAGATGTTGGGTTGGCGTATTTCGAGATTAGGATTTGTCACTCCGATTGTCGGAGAGGTATCTCTGGGCCCTCTCGGTAATGCACATCACATAAGCCTTGCAAGCATTGCAACTAAGTTGTTAGTTGTGAGATGATGTATTACGGAACGAGTAAAGAGACTTGCCGGTAATGAGGTAGAACTAGGTATTGGATACCGACGATCGAATCTCGGGCAAGTAACATACCGATGACAAAGGGAACAACGTATGTTGTTATGCGGTCTGACCGATAAAGATCTTCGTAGAATATGTAGGAACCAATATGGGCATCCAGGTCCCGCTATTGGTTATTGACCGGAGACGTGTCTCGGTCATGTCTACATTGTTCTCGAACCGTAGGGTCCGCACGCTTAACGTTACGATGACAGTTATTATGAGTTTATGCATTTTGATGTACCGAAGTTAGTTCAGAGTCCCGGATGTGATCACGGACATGACGAGGAGTCTCGAAATGGTCGAGACATAAAGATTGATATATTGGAAGCCTATATTTGGACATCGGAAGTGTTCCGGGTGAAATCGGGATTTTACCGGAGTACCGGGAGGTTACCGGAACCCCCCGGGAGCCATATGGGCCTTAATGGGCTTTAGTGGAAAGGAGAAAGGGGCAGCCCAAGGTGGCCGCGCGCCTGCCCCCTCCCCTAGTCCTATTAGGACTAGGAGAAGTGGCCGGCCCCCCTCTCTCTCTTTCCCCCTCGGGGAATCCTAGTCCAACTAGGATTGGGGGGGGGGGAGTCCTACTCCCGGTAGGAGTAGGACTCCTCCTGCGCCCTCCTCCTGGCCGGCGGCCCCCTCCCCCTTGGCTCCTTTATATACGGAGGCAGGGGCACCTCTAGACACAGAAGTTGATCCTTGAGATCGTTCCTTAGCCGTGTGCGGTGCCCCCTGCCACCATATTCCACCTCAATCATATTGTAGCGGTGCTTAGGCGAAGCCCTGCGACAATAGTACATCAAGATCGTCACCACGCCGTCGTGCTGACGGAAATCCTCCCCGACGCTTTGCTGGATCGGAGCCTGGGGATCATCATCGAGTTGTACGTGTGCTAAGAACTCGGAGGTGCCGGAGTAACGGTGCTTGGATCGGTCGGATCGGGAAGACGTACGACTACTTCCTCTATGTTGTGTGATCGCTTCCGCAGTCGGTCTGTGTAGGTACGTAGACAACACTCTCCCCTCTCGTTGCTATGGATCACCATGATCTTGCGTGTGTGTAGGAAAATTTTGAAATTACTACGTTCCCCAACACCTGCTGCGTGCTTGAGATCGCGCATCAACCGGGGTTTCAGTCCTTTGAGAATCAGACCATTCGCCCTTTCCGCTTGTCCATTCAACTGGGGGTGAGCGACTGAAGCGTAGTCGACTCGTGTGCCTTGAGAGGCGCAAAAAGCTCTGAACTTGTCTGAATCAAAATTTGACCCATTGCCAGTGACGATGCTATGTGGAACTCAATATCTGAATATCAACTCTCTGATGAAACTGATAGCAGTGCAAGCATCCAGATTCTTGATAGGCTTAGCTTCAATCCATTTGGTGAACTTGTCGACTGCCACTAGCACATGCGTGAAACCGCTCCTGCCCGTTCTCAACAGACCAACCATATCCAGTCCCCAAACAGTGAAGGGCAGACGAGTGGAATGGTCTTCAGGGCTACGCGGGTTTGTGCGACATATTGGAGTAGAACTGGCATCCTTCACACTTGTCGACTATCTCCTTCGCCATTTCATTTGCTCTCAGCCAGTAAAATCCCGCCCGGTATGCTTTAGCCACAATGGTCCGAGAGGACGCATGATGACCACAGGTCCCCGAGTGGATATCATCAAGGATTATCCGACCTTCTTCTGGTGTTATACACTTCTGACTGACTCCAGTCGCGCTTTCCCTATACAACTGTCCCTTTATGACTTTAAAGGCTTTGGATCGACGGACGATCTGCTGAGCCTCTTCTTCGTCCTCTAGAAGTTCTTTCCTTAGGATGTACGCGATGTATGGCATCGTCCAGTCAGGAGTGATTACCAAGACTTCCATAATTAGGCCGACCACTGCTGGAATCTCAACTTCAGTCGGATCCGTGGTACTCTTTGGCTGTGGGGCTTCTTCGGTGAAAGGATCCTCTTGAACTAATGGCGTGTGGATGTGTTCCAGAAACACATTGCTGGGAATGGCTTCTCTCTTGGAACCTATTTTTGCCAAATCATCAGCTGCTTGATTTTTCAGTCGGGGTATGTGATGAAGCTCTAACCCCTCGAATTTCTTCTGTAACTTTCTCACTGCATTGCAATAACCAGTCATGGCTGGACTTCTGACGCCCCACTCCTTCATCACCTGATTAACCACCAAATCTGAGTCGCCATAGACCATGAGGCGACGGACGCCGAGTGAAATGGCCATGCGCAACCCATACAAAAGTGCTTCATATTCTGCTTCGTTATTGGAGGAATCGAGGTGAATCTGGAGAATATATCTGAGCTTATCTCCTCAGGGGGAAACCAATACTACCCCAGCACCGGAACCATTCAGCATCTTAGACCCATCGAAGAACATGTTCCAGTGCTCCGAGTGAACTTGAGTCGGTAGTTGCTGTTCAATCCACTCGGCGATGAAATCTGGTATTGCTTGGGACTTGATAGCCTTCTTTGCCTCAAACTTGATATCTAAGGGAAGGAGTTCAATCGCCCATTTTGCCACTCGACCGGTTGCATCTCTGTTGTGCAGAATCTCTGATAATGGAGCGTCGCTGACGACTGTAATGGAATGGTCAGAGAAGTAATGTGCAACCTTCTTCGTGGTCATATAAATCCCATATACAAGCTTCTGGTAATGAGGATATCTTTGCTTTGATGGAGTCAAAACTTCAGAAACATAATATACTGGGCGCTGAACTTTGAAGGCCTTTCCTTCTTCTTCCCGCTCGACCGTAAGTACTGTACTGACGACTTGTCCCATGGCTGCAATGTAAAGCAGCAAAGGCTCCTTGCTGATTGGGGCAGCAAGCACCAGCTGGGTGGAGAGCAGAGCTTTGAGCTCTGCAAACGCTGCATCAGCTTCTGGAGTCCACTCGAACTTGTCTGACTTATTCATCAGTCGGTAAAGAGGCAATGCCTTTTCACCGAGACGAGAGATGAATCGACTTAAAGCGGCCAAGCAACCTGTAAGCTTCTGGACGTCGTGCACACGCACAGGACGTTTCATCCGGAGTATAGTACCAACCTTTTCTGGATTGGCGTCGATTCCCCGTTCGGAAACGAGAAAACCGAGTAACTTTCCACCGGGAACTCCGAATGTGCACTTTGATGGATTGAGCTTGATATCATACCTCCTGAGGTTGGCAAAGTTTTCAGCAAGGTCAGTCAGCAGGTCGGAACCCTTCCGTGACTTGACCACAATATCATCCATGTATGCTTCCACATTCCGACTGATTTGAGTGAGCAAACACTTCTGAATCATCCTCATGAACGTGGCTCCGGCATTCTTGAGGCCGAATGGCATGGTTACGTAACAGAAGCACCCGAATGGAGTGATGAAAGCTGTTTTAATCTCATCGGGTCCGTACAAACGGATCTGATGGTACCCGGAATAGGCATCTAAAAAAGACAATCGCTCACACCCCGCAGTCGAGTCGACTATCTGGTCAATGCGGGGGAGAGGAAAATGATCTTTCGGGCAGGCCCGATTGATATGCTTAAAGTCAATGCACATGCGAAGTGACTTGTCCTTCTTGGGGACCATGCTACGTTGGCAAGCCACTCGGAGTGATAAGTCTCTCGGATGAAGTCCGCTGCTAAGAGCCGATCCACCTCCTCGCCAATGGCCTTTCTCTTTTGGACGGCGGACCGCCGGAGATGTTCTTTGACGGGTTTCACTTTTGGGTCGACTCGTAGGTGGTGCTCAGCCAGCCCCCTGGGAACACCCGGCATGTCAGAAGGCTTCCATGCGAAGATGTCCCAGTTCTCACGGAGGAACTGGATGAGCGCTTCTTCCTATTTGGAGTCGAGTGTTGTTGAGATATGAGTCGGAGCAGCGCTGGGGTCGGTCGGGTGAATATGAACCGGCTTTGTTTCACCAGACGACTGAAAAGCTGATTCTGTAGCGGTCTTCTTGGCTCACAACAAATAACTCGGGTCTGCAGTCTTCTGGTACTCCTACAGCTCCACCACCGCCATCTGAGCATCAGCAATCTTTGAGCCTTTCTGAAAACACTCTTCTGCCTTTTTCCGATTGCTCGTAACAGTGATCACACCTTTGGGACCAGGCATCTTCAATTTGAGATACACATAACATGGTCGAGCCATGAAGCGTGCATAAGCTGGCCTGCCCAAAATGGCGTGATAAGCACTCTGAAAATCCACAACCTCGAATGTCAACTTTTCTTTGCGGTAATTCTTGGAATCACCGAAAACCACATTGAGAGCAATTTGGCCGAGTGACTCAGCCTTCTTCCCAGGAATGACTCCATGGAAACTCATGTTGCTGGAACTGAGTCTGGACATCAGAATGCCCATCCCTTTCAACGCCTTTGCGTACAGTATGTTCAAACCACTGCCACCATCCATCAGGACTTTGGTCAGTCGAGTGCCTTCGACAACTGGATCGACCACCAAAGCTTGCCTCCCAGGGGTGGCAATGTGCGTTGGATGATCGGACTGGTCGAATGTGATGACAGTCTGAGACCACTTCAAATAACTGGGTGACGCCGGAGCAACCATATTCACCTCACGGTTGATAACTTTCAGTCGACTTTTGCTTTCAACATCAGCAAAAATCATCAGGGTGGAATTGACCCGGGGGTATCCATCATCACTATCTTCTTTGTCCTCAACTTTATCTGACTCCTTTTCTTTATCTTTGGGCTGTTTGCCCTGGCACTGCTAGATCAAGAGCCGACACTGTCGAGTGGTATGTTTCGGGTAAATGAGTTTACCCTCTTCATCTTTCTTGGTGTGGATGTGACACGGCAGTGTTGGGTTTCGTAGTAATTTCAAAAATTTCCCTACGCACACGTAAGATCATGGTGATGCATAGCAACGAGAGGAGGAGAGTGTGATCTACGTACCCTTGTAGATCGACAACGGAAGCGTTAACTTGGTTGATGTAGTCGTACGTCTTCACGGCCCGACCGATGAAGCACCGAAACTACGGCACCTACGAGTTCTAGCACACGTTCAGCTCGATGACAATCCCCGGACTCCGATCCAGCAAAGTGTCGGGGAAGAGTTCCGTCAGCACGACGGCGTGGTGACTATCTTGATGTACTACTGTCGCAGGGCTTCGCCTAAGCACTGCTACAATATTATCGAGGACTATGGTGGAAGGGGGCACCGCACACGGCTAAGAATATGATCACGTGGATCAACTTGTGTGTCTAGGGGTGCCCCCTGCCCCCGTATATAAAGGATCAAGGGGAGGAGGCCGGCCGGCCCTCTATGGCGCGCCAAGGAGGAGTCCTCCTCCTAGTAGGAGTAGGACTCCTAC
>NC_041390.1:2029235-2039307 GCF_002162155.2 Triticum dicoccoides | reverse complement strand
CGGTAACCCTCCGGCTCTCCGGTTTTCTCCGAAATCACCCGGAACACTTCCAGTGTCCAAATATAGCCGTCCAATATATCAATCTTTATGTCTCGACCATTTCGAGACTCCTCGTCATGTCCGTGATCACATCCGGGACTCCGAACTAACTTCGGTACATCAAAACTCATAAACTCATAATATAACTATCATCGAAACCTTAAGCGTGCGGACCCTACGGGTTCGAGAACAATGTAGACATGACCGAGACACGTCTCCGGTCAATAACCAATAGCGGAACCTGGATGCTCATATTGGCTCCTACATATTCTATGAAGATCTTTTATCGGTCAGACCGCATAAAAACATACGTTGTTCCCTTTGTCATCGGTATGTTACTTGCCCGAGATTCAATCGTCGGTATCTCAATACCTAGTTCAATCTCGTTACCGGCAAGTCTCTTTACTCGTTCTGTAATACATCATCTCACAACTAACTCATTAGTTGCAATGCTTGCAAGGCTTATGTGATGTGTATTACCGAGAGGGCCCAGAGATACCTTCTCCGACAATCGGAGTGACAAATCCCAATCTCGAAATACGCCAACCCAACATGCACCTTTGGAGACACCTGTAGAGCACCTTTATAATCACCCTTTTACGTTTTGACGTTTGGTAGCACACAAAGTATTCCTCTGGCAAACGGGAGTTGCATAATCTCATAGTCATAGGAACATGTATAAGTCATGAAGAAAGCAATAGCAACATACTAAACGATTGGGTGCTAAGCTAATGGAATGGGTCATGTCAATCAGATCATTCACCTAATGATGTGATCCCGTTAATCAAATAACAACTCTTTGTTTATGGTTAGGAAACATAACCATCTTTGATTAACGAGCTAGTCAAGTAGAGGCATACTAGTGACACTCTGTTTGTCTATGTATTCACACATGTATTATGTTTCCGGTTAATACAATTCTAGCATGAATAATAAACATTTATCATGATATAAGGAAATAAATAATAACTTTATTATTGCCTCTAGGGCATATTTCCTTCAGTCTCCCACTTGCACTAGAGTCAATAATCTAGATTACACTATAATGATTCTAACACCCATGGAGCCTTAGTGCTGATCATGTTTTGCTCGTGGAAGAGGCTTAGTCAACGGGTCTGCAACATTCAGATCCGTATGTATCTTGCAAATCTCTATGTCTCCCACCTGGACTAGATCCCGGATGGAATTGAAGCGTCTTTTGATGTGCTTGGTTCTCTTGTGAAATCTGGATTCCTTTGCCAAGGCAATTGCACTGGTATTGTCACAAAAGATTTTCATTGGACCTGATGCACTAGGTATGACACCTAGATCGGATATGAACTCCTTCATCCAGACTCCTTCATTTGCTGCTTCCGAAGCAGCTATGTACTCTGCTTCACATGTAGATCCCGCTACAACGCTTTGTTTAGAACTGCACCAACTAACAGCCCCACCGTTTAATGTAAACACGTATCCGGTTTGCGATTTAGAATCGTCCGGATCAGTGTCAAAGCTTGCATCAACGTAACCTTTTACGATAAGCTCTTTGTCACCTCCATATATGAGAAACATATCCTTAGTCCTTTTCAGGTATTTCAGGATGTACTTGACCGCTGTCCAGTGATCCACTCCTGGATCACTTTGGTACCTCCCTGCTAGACTTATAGCAAGGCACACATCAGGTCTGGTACACAGCATTGCATACATGATAGAGCCTATGGCTGAAGCATAGGGAACATCTTTCATTTTCTCTCTATCTTCTGCAGTGGTCGGGCATTGAGTCTTACTCAACTTCACACCTTGTAACACAGGCAAGAACCCTTTCTTTGCTTGATCCATTTTGAACTTCTTCAAAACTTTGTCAAGGTATGTGCTTTGTGAAAGTCCAATTAAGCGTCTTGATCTATCTCTATAGATCTTAATGCCTAATATGTAAGCAGCTTCACCGAGGTCTTTCATTGAAAAACTCTTATTCAAGTATCCCTTTATGCTATCTAGAAATTCTATATCATTTCCAATTAGTAATATGTCATCCACATATAATATCAGAAATGCTACGGAGCTCCCACTCACTTTTTTGTAAATACAGGCTTCTCCAAAAGTCTGTATAAAACCAAATGCTTTGATCACACTATCAAAGCGTTTATTCCAACTCCGAGAGGCTTGCACTAGTCCATAAATGGATCGCTGGAGCTTGCACACTTTGTTAGCTCCCTTTGGATCAACAAAACCTTCTGGTTGCATCAAATACAACTCTTCTTCCAGAAATCCATTCAGGAATGCAGTTTTGACATCCATCTGCCAAATTTCATAATCATAAAATGCGGCAATTGCTAACATGACTCGGACAGACTTAAGCATCGCTACGGGTGAGAAGGTCTCATCGTAGTCAATCCCTTGAACATGCCGAAAACCTTTTGCGACAAGTCGAGCTTTGTAGACAGTAATATTACCGTCAGCATCAATCTTCTTCTTGAAGATCCATTTATTCTCAATTGCTTGCCGATCATCGGGCAAGTCAACCAAAGTCCATACTTTGTTCTCATACATGGATCCCATCTCAGATTTCATGGCTTCAAGCCATTTTGCGGAATCTGGGCTCACCATCGCTTCTTCATAGTTCGTAGGTTCATCATGATCTAGTAGCATGACTTCCAGAACAGGATTACCGTACCACTCTGGCGCGGATCTCACTCTGGTTGATCTACGAGGTTCAGTAGTATCTTGTTCTAAAGTTTCATGATCATCATCATTAGCTTCCTCACTAACCGGTGTAGGTGTCACTGAAACAGTTTTCTGTGATGCACTGTTTTCCAATAAGGGAGTAGGTACAGTTACCTCGTCAAGTTCTACTTTCCTCCCACTCACTTCTTTCTAGAGAAACTCCTTCTCCAGAAAGTTTCCGAATTTAGCAACAAAACTCTTGCCTTCGGATCTGTGATAGAAGGTGTATCCAATAGTTTCCTTTGGATATCCTATGAAGACACATTTCTCCGATTTGGGTTCGAGCTTATCAGGTTGAAGCTTTTTTACATAAGCATCGCAGCCCCAAACTTTCAGAAATGACAACTTTGGTTTCTTGCCAAACCACAGTTCATAAGGCGTCGTCTCAACGGATTTTGATGGTGCCCTATTTAACGTGAATGCGGCCGTCTCTAGAGCGCATCCCCAAAATGATAGCGGTAAATCAGTAAGAGACATCATAGATCGCACCATATCTAGTAAAGTACGATTACGACGTTCGGACACACCATTACGCTGTGGTGTTCCGGGTGGCGTGAGTTGCAAAATTATTCCACAATTTTTCAAATGTACACCAAACTCGTAACTCAAATATTCTCCTCCACGATCAGATCGTAGGAAATTTATTTTCTTGTTACGATGATTTTCTACTTCACTCTGAAATTCTTTGAACTTTTCAAATGTTTCAGACTTGTGTTTCATTAAGTAGATATACCATATCTGCTTAAGTCATCTGTGAAGGTGAGAAAATAACGATATCCACCACGAGCCTCAATATTCATCAGACCACATGCATCTGTATGTATGATTTCCAACAAATCTGTTGCTCTCTCCATAGTACCGGAGAACGGTGTTTTAGTCATCTTGCCCATGAGGCACGGTTCGCAAGTACCAAGTGATTCATAATCAAGTGGTTCCAAAAGTCCATTAGTATGGAGTTTCTTCATGCGCTTTACACCGATATGACCTAAACGGCAGTGCCACAAATAAGTTGCACTATCATTATCAACTCTGCATCTTTTGGCTTCAACACTATGAACATGTGTGTCACTACTATCGAGATTCAACAAAAATAGACCACTCTTTAAGGGTGCATGACCATAAAAGATATTACTCATATAAATAGAACAACCATTATTCTCAGATTTAAATGAATAACCGTCTCGCATCAAACAAGATCCAGATATAATGTTCATGCTTAACGCTGGCACCAAATAACAATTATTTAGGTCTAATATTAATCCCGAAGGTAGATGTAGAGGTAGCGTGCCGACTGCGATCACATCGACTTTGGAACCGTTTCCCACGCGCATCGTCACCTCGTCCTTAGCCAATCTTCGCTTAATCCGTAGTCCCTGTTTCGAGTTGTAAATATTAGCAACAGAACCAGTATCAAATACCCAGGTGCTACTGCGAGCATTAGTAAGGTACACATCAATAACATGTATATCACATATACCTTTGTTCACCTTGCCATCCTTCTTATCCGCCAAATACTTGGGGCAGTTCCGCTTCCAGTGACCAGTCTGCTTGCAGTAGAAGCACTCAGTTTTAGGCTTAGGTCTAGGTTTGGGTTTCTTCTCTTGAGTAGCAACTTGCTTGCTGTTCTTTTTGAAGTTCCCCTTCTTCTTCCCTTTGCCCTTTTTCTTGAAACTAGTGGTCTTGTTGACCATCAACACTTGATGCTCCTTCTTGATTTCTACCTCCGTAGCTTTCAGCATTGCGAAGAGCTCGGGAATAGTCTTATTCATCCCTTGCATATTATAGTTCATCACGAAGCTCTTGTAGCTTGGAGGCAGTGATTGGAGAATTCTGTCAATGACGCAATCATATGGAAGATTAACTCCCAATTGAATCAAGTGATTATTATACCCAGACATTTTAAGTATATGCTCACTGACAGAACTGTTCTCCTCCATCTTGCAGCTATAGAACTTATTGGAGACTTCATATCTCTCAATCCGGGCATTTGCTTGAAATATTAACTTCAACTCCTGGAACATCTCATATGCTCCATGACGTTCAAAACGTCGTTGAAGTCCCGATTCTAAGCCGTAAAGCATGGCACACTGAACTATCGAGTAGTCATCAGCTTTGCTCTGCCAGACGTTCATAACATCTAGTGTTGCTCCAGCAGCAGGCTTGGCACCCAGCGGTGCTTCCAGGACGTAATTCTCCTGTGCAGCAATGAGGATAATCCTCAAGTTACGGACCCAGTCCGTGTAATTGCTACCATCATCTTTCAACTTTGCTTTCTCAAGGAACGCATTAAAATTCAACGGAACAACAGCACGAGCCATCTATCTACAATCAAGCATAAACAAGCAAGATACTATCAGGTACTAAGTTCCATGATAAATTTAGGTTCAATTAATTTACTTAAAGAACTCCCACTTAGATAGACATCCCTCTAATCCTCTAAGTGATTACGTGATCCAAATCAACTAAACCATGTCCGATCATCACGTGAGATGGAGTAGTTTCATTGGTGAACATCACTATGTTGATCATATCTACTATATGATTCACGCTCGACCTTTCGGTCTCCGTGTTCCGAGGCCATATCTGTATATGCTTGGCTCATCAAGTATAACCTGAGTATTCCGCGTGTGCAACTGGTTTGCACCCGTTGTATTTGAACGTAGAGCCTATCACACCCGGTCATCACGTGGTGTCTCAGCACGAAGAACTTTCGCAACGGTGCATACTCAGGGAGAACACTTCTTGATAATTAGTGAGAGATCATCTTATAATGCTACCGTCAATCAAAGCAAGATAAGATGCATAAAAGATAAACATCACATGCAATCAATATAAGTGATATGATATGGCCATCATCATCTTGTGCTTGTGATCTCCATCTTTGAAGCACCGTCGTGATCACCATCGTCACCGGCGCGACACCTTGATCTCCATCGTACCATCGTTGTCGTCTCGCCAATCTTATGCTTCCACGACTATCGCTACCGCTTAGTGATAAAGTAAAGCATTACAGCGCGATTGCATTGCATACAATAAAGCGACAACCATATGGCTCCTGCCAGTTGCCGATAACTCGGTTACAAAACATGATCATCTCATACAATAAAATTTAGCATCATGTCTTGACCATATCACATCACAACATGCCCTGCAAAAACAAGTTAGACGTCCTCTACTTTGTTGTTGCAAGTTTTACGTGGCTGCTACGGGCTTAAGCAAGAACCAATCTTACCTACGCATCAAAACCACAACGATAGTTTGTCAAGTTGGTGTTGTTTTAACCTTCGCAAGGACCATGCGTAGCCACACTCGGTTCAACTAAAGTTGGAGAAACTGTCACCCGCAAGCCACCTATGTGCAAAGCACGTCGGGAGAACCGGTCTCGCGTAAGCGTACGCGTAATGTCGGTCCGGTCCGCTTCGTCCAACAATACCGCCGAACCAAAGCATGACATGCTGGTAAGCAGTATGACTTATATCGCCCACAACTCACTTGTGTTCTACTCGTGCATATAACATCAACATATAAAACCTAGGCTCGGATGCCACTGTTGGGTTTCGTAGTAATTTCAAAAAAATTCCTACGCACACGTAAGATCATGATGATGCATAGCAACGAGAGGAGGAGAGTGTGATCTACGTACCCTTGTAGATCGACAACGGAAGCGTTAACTTGGTTGATGTAGTCGTACGTCTTCACGGCCCGACCGATCAAGCACCGAAACTACGGCACCTCCGAGTTTTAGCACACGTTCAGCTCGATGAAGATCCCCGGACTCCGATCCAGCAAAGTGTCGGGGAAGAGTTCCGTCAGCATGACGACGTGGTGACGATCTTGATGTACTACCATCGCAGGGCTTCGCCTAAGCACTGCTACAATATTATCGAGGACTATGGTGGAAGGGGGCACCGCACACGGCTAAGAATATGATCACGTGGATCAACTTGTGTGTCTAGGGGTGTCCCCTGCCCCCGTATATAAAGGATCAAGGGGAGGAGGCCGGCCGGCCCTCTATGGCGCGCCAAGGAGGAGTCCTCCTCCTAGTAGGAGTAGGACTCCTACTAGGAGGGGGAAAGAAGTGGGGAGGGAGAGGGAAAGGGGGGCACCGCCCCCCCTCTCCTAGTCCAATTCGGACCAGAGGGGAGGAGGCGCGCGGCCCACCTTTGGCTGCCCCTCTCTCTCTCCACTAAGGCCCATATGGCCCATTACTTCTCCCGGGGGGGGCGGGGTCCGGTAACCCTCCGGCTCTCCAGTTTTCTCCGAAATCACCCAGAACACTTCCGGTGTCCGAATATAGCCGTCCAATATATCAATCTTTATGTCTCGGCCATTTCGAGACTCCTCGTCATGTCCGTGATCACATCCGGGACTCCGAACTAACTTTGGTACATCAAAACTCATAAACTCATAATATAACTGTCATCGAAACCTTAAGCGTGCGGACCCTACGGGTTCGAGAACAATGTAGACATGACCGAGACACGTCTCCGGTCAATAACCAATAGCGGAACCTGGATGCTCATATTGGCTCCTACATATTCTACGAAGATCTTTTATCGGTCAGACCGCATAACAACATACGTTGTTCCCTTTGTCATCGGTATGTTACTTGCCCGAGATTCGATCGTCGGTATCTCAATACCTAGTTCAATCTCGTTACCGGCAAGTCTCTTTACTCGCTCCGTAATACATCATCTCACAACTAACTCATTAGTTGCAATGCTTGCAAGGCTTATGTGATGTGTATTACCGAGAGGGCCCAGAGATACCTTCTCCGACAATCGGAGTGACAAATCCCAATCTCGAAATACGCCAACCCAACATGCACCTTTGGAGACACCTGTAGAGCACCTTTATAATCACCCTTTTACGTTGTGACGTTTGGTAGCACACAAAGTATTCCTCTGGCAAACGGGAGTTGCATAATCTCATAGTCATGGGAACATGTATAAATCAAGAAGAAAGCAATAGCAACATACTAGACGATCGGGTGCTAAGCTAATGGAATGGGTCATGTCAATCAGATCATTCACCTAATGATGTGATCCCGTTAATCAAATAACAACTCTTTGTTTATGGTTAGGAAACATAACCATCTTTGATTAACGAGCTAGTCAAGTAGAGGCATACTAGTGACACTCTGTTTGTCTATGTATTCACACATGTATTATGTTTCCGGTTAATACAATTCTAGCATGAATAATAAACATTTATCATGATATAAGGAAATAAATAATAACTTTATTATTGCCTCTAGGGCATATTTCCTTCAGGCAGATCCAACACATCATTTCCGTCTTGGTCTTTAACTTTCTTGGGGTTCCAAGGTCCCTTGGGTTTCCCCTTAAACTTTCCTTGGGTTACGGCCAGGGCTTCCCCAGGAGCAGCTGGCTCGGCTTTCTGCTTCTGTTTCCGATTGGAATTTCCTCCTCCGGTTTCCTGGGCGACTGACTTGTGCTTGCCACTATGGAGTCGATCCTCATCTTCACCATTAGCGTACTTGGTGGCAATCTCCATCATCCGATTCAGAGACATCTCTCCGGTTCAACCAAATTTCAGATTCAATTCTCTGTACTTGACCCTTCCTTGAAGGCACAGACTGCTTGGTGATCAGGCACATTTTCTACCGTGTAATGCAATGTGATCCATCTCTGGATGTAATCCCTCAAAGTTTCATTCGGTTTCTGCACACAAGACCGCAGTTCTGTAAGACCTGCTGGTCGCTTGCATGTTCCTTCAAATGTTGTGACAAACACTCGGGCGAGATCTTCCCAAGTGTAAATGCTGGTAGGTGTTAACTGATTCAGCCATGCTCTGGCCGAGCCCTCCAACATGAGAGGCAGGTGCTTCATGGCCACTTCATCATTGCCACAGCCAATCTGGACGGCCACTCGGTAATCTTCAAGCCTAGTATCGGGCTTGGACTCACCAGTGAACTTACTGACTCCAGTCGCCAACCTGAAGTTGGGAGGAATCACTGCGGCCCTGATGGCTCTGCTAAAACACTCTGGCCCTGAGACATGCACTCTGCTGCTGGTAGGCGCATCTCTGTCGTGACCTTCTCGGTGAGCTCTGTTCCTGTCGACCAAACCTTGAATGAGAATGGATCTCGCATCAAAGCCTGGTTCCCTGGCGTCGACTGGAATCCTTCGCCCAACACTATGAGGACGCCTGTCATCCTGCTGTCGAGGCACGTACGATCCGCTCCTCGGGGGAGGGGTGGGCACTCGACGTCGATCATCATGATCGAATCGGTGGTCATACTGCTCGCGGTTCCTGTGCTGATTACGCCGGTCGTCACGTCCCTCACGCCTCGGGGGTGATCTTGGGCTATGAGCCGACTGAACTGTGTCTGCGGCAACGGACCTGCTATGAATCCTGTTCCGCGACTGTGAAACAGTGGAATTCTGGTCTCTTGCTGCCCGGAGTAACGCTCTAATCTGTATCAAGCCTCTGCCAGCCTCTGACTAGGAAGGCTGAATCGACTCCGCTATACGGGCTACGGCTGCTAAATTCTGAATCGGAGTTCGATATACCTGCGGGGGCGGAAAGAGCTGACGTCGACTGGATTCTGGAACCCGTTGACGTGCTCGCTCGTCGAGTGCTCGCTGGAGGTTCTCCAGTCGAGTGCGCTCAGCCAAGTTGGCCAAGCGCGTGTCCTCCAAGGCACGGGCCTTGGGGGTTTCTCCAACGATAGGAGTGTGAAGTGCATCCATGTTCCGACGACGAAGTTCCTCTCTCTGCAGCGACGTGAGGGGCTCGGGAAGATACTCCTCATGGGGATGCGACGGGTCGCCTCCATCTGCGCCTCCGTCGGTGCGGGGAAAATCGGGAGGACTGCGTGGTCCATCGACCATCAGAACTTCCGCCACCGGATCACTGCTGTCGCACTCGGATGCGGTCTCTGCGGAGCCAGTCGACAGGTCGAACAAGCCGTAGAGAGATTCATCGGGCTCGATCGCCGCGACTTGTGGGGTGGCAGACTGGCGGGCCACCGCATGCCTCACCCACCGCTGAAGCCTCGACCGACCGGAGCTCTTGCACCGGCGGGAGACAGGAAGGGAGGACGCCACAAGAGCCGACCGATATTGGGTCGACGGCTGCCGCAGGAGGACACCGCGGACGCATGCGCGAAAGTGCGTCGCCCCGCGGACGGGGAGCGCGTCGACGTCGAGTGGAGCCTCCTGAAGCCAAGCGGAGTCATCGGCGATGAACGTGAGCGCGCCGAGATGGATCTCGCGGCCCTCCACCAAAACTCTGCCCGAAACCATGATCAAAGGGATCGGAAAAATCACAACTTTTCCAACAAGTCGCTAAGACACCGGCCCCA
>NC_041390.1:2024981-2027758 GCF_002162155.2 Triticum dicoccoides | reverse complement strand
GTACATATACGTGGGAAGGGGCGTCACACAGAACCACGACAATCTCTTAGCCGTGTGCGGCGCCCCCCTCCACAGTTTTGTTTCTCGGTCATATTTTCGGAGTGCTTAAGCGAAGCCCTGCGGAGATAGCATCATCATCACCGTCATCACGCCGTCGTGCTGCCGGCACTCATCCACTACTTCGCCCATCTCGCTGGATCAAGAAGGCGAGGACGTCACCGAATTGAACGTGTGTTGTACGCGGAGGTGCCGTACGTTGGGTTGTCAATCGTTGGATCGCCAAGAAGTTCACTATAACAACCATGTTACTAAACGCTTCCGCTTACGATCTACGAGGGTACGTAGACACGCTCTTCCCTCTCGTTGTTATGCATCTTCATGGTTAGATCTTGAGTGTGCGTAGAAATTTTTTGTTTTCCTTGCAACGTTTTCCAAAAGTTGGCGCCGCCAGCACCCCACCGCTCATCGCCGCTCCCCCGCCTCCCGGAAGTCACGCAGAAGACCCGCCCCGCCAGCCGCCCTCCCAAGCCCAGATGGGACTCATAGGGCCCAGATCTTGGCCGAGCGCCACCTGGCACTGCGCCACCCCGCTCCCAACGACGTTGCAGCAGTCCAGCGGCCCGCCCGCGCCGTGCCGAGGAAAACCGCCGCCACCTGGTCCGTCGCGGCCTAGGGGCACCCCCCGGTGCATCTCCACACCGCGTCGGAGAGCCACCGGGAAGGGAAGGTCAGGGGGCCGCCGCCACCAGCGTCCCTGGGGCTTGGACGGCCGCGGGCCCCAACGACGACGGCGGGGAAGAAGGGGAGAGGGGGCTGGTGGAGGGGGAGGTCAACGCGCGGCGGGAGTTCAGATTTTGCCACCAGAAAGGAGCTTTCAAGAAAAGTTATCAAATCTTGTCTCCGCGTGTTGCTTTGATCATTTGATCTGAAAATGAAGACAGTAGGACGTACGCCGAAACTTTCAGGTTAGTTTGTACATGATCGAATCTTGTCCGCGCAAAAACTGATTTTTTTTCTTTTTTTAGCACAAGAGGCTGCCCTGTGCGATTTAACTTAATTAAACCATCAGATCTTGAAGCTACGAACCCATACACACCCCCGAAACTGAGAAAACACATAAAACTAGCCGGTCATGTTACAGACCAAGAGGTACGAGGGCCAAGCAAAAACTGACGATACAGACGCTGAACGCCCAGTTGTTTCAAATTTATTTTTTAATTTTTATTTATTGTAGCCTTTAGGTTTAAGTTTTTATTTGTTAAGCATGGCACCTAAATACCGTGAAGTGCATCCATCAAGCAAATTGTTTGACCGTTAAGACAGAGCACCTCCACGTCCATGTCGTCAACACATTGCTCGCCGACTGTATTGCTCTTGAGATCCGCCATGAAGACGGGGAATCGGGCCTCCACCACACATCGTTCTTTAGCATGTCCTTGTGATATGCTTCTATAGGACGAGAGATCCCCCTACTTATTTTTTTTAATCCCCATGGATAGTTCAATTTGCAAATGTGATTGTGATCTACCTGTTAGGAATAAACTTTAGACATGACATGTAACTGATCTTGAGCCTAGCATTAGACCACCTAGAATGGATTAACAGACACTAGTAGAAAACAGGGCTTTGATCCTGGCCAGATTAGAGCATTAGTCCCGGTCTTGTTAAGAACTGGGACTAGTGTGAGCATCAGTCCCAGTTCGAGCAGCTAGGATGCCGGCCGGGCCTCGGCAGTGATGAGGAGCGAACCTCAAGACGAGGGTTGATCCGGTGTTGGTCCGATCTTTCATGGCACAAAACTCCATCGCAGCAAGAACTCGTTGCGGGTTTACGAAAATATTCACAAACTCCGCAAAAAAGAACAACACGCCAACCCCTCAGTCCGTAGGAATAACATGGATGAAGCGCTTAGGCTCATTTTGTAATCTCCTACGCATCATGTCGCGGGAACTCACACGCTAATATATTTTTTTGACAAAGTATCTCTAAACTTGATAATGGACGACGGCTAAAATACACACGGTGTCTAATTCATAATAACATAATCTCCCCTTTACGTTGTCCATAGCCAGCCATATATATAGGCGACGCACAAATCAACAAACCAACGTAACAATTCTGGATTCTAACAGACTCTCTCTCCGATTTAAACTAATCTATCATTTAACTAATAAAATATCCGACCACATTGATCACCTATGATTACAAAACGAACTAGTACTATTATCTATCTCCTGTGGCCTTGCAAATCGGTGGACCCCAATCAGACTCCATCAAACACATGAAATCCCATGCGTATCAAGTCCTTGCCCAACTGACGTGGCCTTTCTCCTTAATTGGTAGAAATAAAAAGAGAAATTGTTTCTTATCTCCAATATGCACGCAACAACTGGCGGCAAGTAATTTATCAACTCTAATCTCCACAAAGTATTGGTTGTCTTTCTCAGGTCGTGGCTCATCAAAATATTTGTACATGCATATCTTTCGTCCAAACAAGCATGTGTTGGATTTGGCCTCCTCATGTTCATCTTTAGACTGAACCGAACAATTATTGTCTTCGTAGCTCAAACCGATGCCTCGTGGTGCATAAACATCGGTGATCTTTAACCCATTGACTCGCGGCAATAATTTGTAAAGATTAGTAATACCAACGTTAGGCATGGCCGTATCAAGCAGGCACCAGTCCCGGTTCAACTGGGACCTTTAGTCCCGGTTCTAGACACCAACCGGGACGAAAGGGGTTGCTGCCCTTTAGACCCGGTTGATGTCTGCAGCCG
>NC_041390.1:2023921-2024971 GCF_002162155.2 Triticum dicoccoides | reverse complement strand
TATGGAGTAGTTGTAAGCACACGAGGTTTACGAGTTCAAGCCCTTCTCAGAGGAAGTAATAGCCCTATGTCTCGGAGCCCGGAGGCGGTCGACTGGATTATGTGTGTATACAGGGGTGAGAACCCTTTACACTGAGGAGGGGGTGGCTTATATAGAGTTCGCCAGACCCCTCCAGCCCTCAGTTATGCAGGGTTTAAAGTACATTAAGGCTGGGCGTTACTGGTAACGCCTCTAATAAAGTGCTATAAAGACCATAAAAGCTACTCAATGACCGACCGTTAGCGTACGGAGTGACTTTAGGTCTCCTGGCCGTCGAGTGGTTGCTTCGTGGTCGAGTGTCTTCGAGTCCGTCGAGTGGAACACCTCCAAGTCGATTGAAAGGTGATTTCTTCTAAGGATGTCCTTGGGTAGGGTAGTTAGGACAGGTCCATGACCCTACCCTAGGTACATGGCTTCATCATTGACCGAAGAGGTGTCTCGGTTATGTCTACATAATTTTCGAACCCATAGGGTCCGCACGCTTAACGTTCGTTGGCGATATAGTGTTATATGAGTTATACGATTTATTGATCGAATGTTGTTCGGAGTCCCGGATGAGATCACGGACATGATGAGGAGCTCCGGAATAGTCCGAAAGTAAAGATTGATATATAGAACGATGATATTCAGACACCAGAAGAGTTACAGAGTACACCGGGTACTCATGGGATTGCCGGAAGAGGTTCCGAGCACCCCCGGGAGGTATATGGGCCATATGGGCCAAAAGAGGGGAGCACACCAGCCCACAAGGGGCTGGCGCGGCCCCCCTATGGCAGTTGGCCTATGGGAGAAAGGAAGGAGGGGGATTCGGCCTCCCCCTTCCTTCCCTCTCCCCCCTTTCCTTTCCCCCTCTGGCAAATATGGTAAGGGGAGGGCGCGGCTAGGGAAGGAACCCTAGGAGGATTCGGCCTCCTTTGGGCGCCTCCTTGGCTCCTCCCTCCCCCCCCCCCCACGTACATATACGTGGGAAGGGGCGTCACACAGAACCACGACAATCTCTTAGCCGTGTGC
>NC_041390.1:2018717-2019697 GCF_002162155.2 Triticum dicoccoides | reverse complement strand
TATGGAGTAGTTGTAAGCACACGAGGTTTACGAGTTCAAGCCCTTCTCAGAGGAAGTAATAGCCCTATGTCTCGGAGCCCGGAGGCGGTCGACTGGATTATGTGTGTATACAGGGGTGAGAACCCTTTACACTGAGGAGGGGGTGGCTTATATAGAGTTCGCCAGACCCCTCCAGCCCTCAGTTATGCAGGGTTTAAAGTACATTAAGGCTGGGCGTTACTGGTAACGCCTCTAATAAAGTGCTATAAAGACCATAAAAGCTACTCAATGACCGACCGTTAGCGTACGGAGTGACTTTAGGTCTCCTGGCCGTCGAGTGGTTGCTTCGTGGTCGAGTGTCTTCGAGTCCGTCGAGTGGAACACCTCCAAGTCGATTGAAAGGTGATTTCTTCTAAGGATGTCCTTGGGTAGGGTAGTTAGGACAGGTCCATGACCCTACCCTAGGTACATGGCTTCATCATTGACCGAAGAGGTGTCTCGGTTATGTCTACATAATTTTCGAACCCATAGGGTCCGCACGCTTAACGTTCGTTGGCGATATAGTGTTATATGAGTTATACGATTTATTGATCGAATGTTGTTCGGAGTCCCGGATGAGATCACGGACATGATGAGGAGCTCCGGAATAGTCCGGAAGTAAAGATTGATATATAGAACGATGATATTCAGACACCAGAAGAGTTACAGAGTACACCGGGTACTCATGGGATTGCCGGAAGAGGTTCCGAGCACCCCCGGGAGGTATATGGGCCATATGGGCCAAAAGAGGGGAGCACACCAGCCCACAAGGGGCTGGCGCGGCCCCCCTATGGCAGTTGGCCTATGGGAGAAAGGTAGGAGGGGGATTCGGCCTCCCCCTTCCTTCCCTCTCCCCCCTTTCCTTTCCCCCTCTGGCAAATATGGTAAGGGGAGGGCGCGGCTAGGGAAGGAACCCTAGGAGGATTCGGCCTCCTTTGGGCGCCTCCTTGGCTCCTCCCTCC
>NC_041390.1:2011327-2016744 GCF_002162155.2 Triticum dicoccoides | reverse complement strand
GTACATATACGTGGGAAGGGGCGTCACACAGAACCACGACAATCTCTTAGCCGTGTGCGGCGCCCCCCTCCACAGTTTTGTTTCTCGGTCATATTTTCGGAGTGCTTAAGCGAAGCCCTGCGGAGATAGCATCATCATCACCGTCATCACGCCGTCGTGCTGCCGGCACTCATCCACTACTTCGCCCATCTCGCTGGATCAAGAAGGCGAGGACGTCACCGAATTGAACGTGTGTTGTACGCGGAGGTGCCGTACGTTGGGTTGTCAATCGTTGGATCGCCAAGAAGTTCACTATAACAACCATGTTACTAAACGCTTCCGCTTACGATCTACGAGGGTACGTAGACACGCTCTTCCCTCTCGTTGTTATGCATCTTCATGGTTAGATCTTGAGTGTGCGTAGAAATTTTTTGTTTTCCTTGCAACGTTTTTCAAAAGTTGGCGCCGCCAGCACCCCACCGCTCATCGCCGCTCCCCCGCCTCCCGGAAGTCACGCAGAAGACCCGCCCCGCCAGCCGCCCTCCCAAGCCCAGATGGGACTCATAGGGCCCAGATCTTGGCCGAGCGCCACCTGGCACTGCGCCACCCCGCTCCCAACAACGTTGCAGCAGTCCAGCGGCCCGCCCGCGCCGTGCCGAGGAAAACCGCCGCCACCTGGTCCGTCGCGGCCTAGGGGCACCCCCCGGTGCATCTCCACACCGCGTCGGAGAGCCACCGGGAAGGGAAGGTCAGGGGGCCGCCGCCACCAGCGTCCCTGGGGCTTGGACGGCCGCGGGCCCCAACGACGACGGCGGGGAAGAAGGGGAGAGGGGGCTGGTGGAGGGGGAGGTCAACGCGCGGCGGGAGTTCAGATTTTGCCACCAGAAAGGAGCTTTCAAGAAAAGTTATCAAATCTTATCTCCGCGTGTTGCTTTGATCATTTGATCTGAAAATGAAGACAGTAGGACGTACGCCGAAACTTTCAGGTTAGTTTGTACATGATCGAATCTTGTCCGCGCAAAAACTGATTTTTTTTCTTTTTTTAGCACAAGAGGCTGCCCTGTGCGATTTAACTTAATTAAACCATCAGATCTTGAAGCTACGAACCCATACACACCCCCGAAACTGAGAAAACACATAAAACTAGCCGGTCATGTTACAGACCAAGAGGTACGAGGGCCAAGCAAAAACTGACGATACAGACGCTGAACGCCCAGTTGTTTCAAATTTATTTTTTAATTTTTATTTATTGTAGCCTTTAGGTTTAAGTTTTTATTTGTTAAGCATGGCACCTAAATACCGTGAAGTGCATCCATCAAGCAAATTGTTTGACCGTTAAGACAGAGCACCTCCACGTCCATGTCGTCAACACATTGCTCGCCGACTGTATTGCTCTTGAGATCCGCCATGAAGACGGGGAATCGGGCCTCCACCACACATCGTTCTTTAGCATGTCCTTGTGATATGCTTCTATAGGACGAGAGATCCCCCTACTTATTTTTTTTAATCCCCATGGATAGTTCAATTTGCAAATGTGATTGTGATCTACCTGTTAGGAATAAACTTTAGACATGACATGTAACTGATCTTGAGCCTAGCATTAGACCACCTAGAATGGATTAACAGACACTAGTAGAAAACAGGGCTTTGATCCTGGCCAGATTAGAGCATTAGTCCCGGTCTTGTTAAGAACTGGGACTAGTGTGAGCATCAGTCCCAGTTCGAGCAGCTAGGATGCCGGCCGGGCCTCGGCAGTGATGAGGAGCGAACCTCAAGACGAGGGTTGATCCGGTGTTGGTCCGATCTTTCATGGCACAAAACTCCATCGCAGCAAGAACTCGTTGCGGGTTTACGAAAATATTCACAAACTCCGCAAAAAAGAACAACACGCCAACCCCTCAGTCCGTAGGAATAACATGGATGAAGCGCTTAGGCTCATTTTGTAATCTCCTACGCATCATGTCGCGGGAACTCACACGCTAATATATTTTTTTGACAAAGTATCTCTAAACTTGATAATGGACGACGGCTAAAATACACACGGTGTCTAATTCATAATAACATAATCTCCCCTTTACGTTGTCCATAGCCAGCCATATATATAGGCGACGCACAAATCAACAAACCAACGTAACAATTCTGGATTCTAACAGACTCTCTCTCCGATTTAAACTAATCTATCATTTAACTAATAAAATATCCGACCACATTGATCACCTATGATTACAAAACGAACTAGTACTATTATCTATCTCCTGTGGCCTTGCAAATCGGTGGACCCCAATCAGACTCCATCAAACACATGAAATCCCATGCGTATCAAGTCCTTGCCCAACTGACGTGGCCTTTCTCCTTAATTGGTAGAAATAAAAAGAGAAATTGTTTCTTATCTCCAATATGCACGCAACAACTGGCGGCAAGTAATTTATCAACTCTAATCTCCACAAAGTATTGGTTGTCTTTCTCAGGTCGTGGCTCATCAAAATATTTGTACATGCATATCTTTCGTCCAAACAAGCATGTGTTGGATTTGGCCTCCTCATGTTCATCTTTAGACTGAACCGAACAATTATTGTCTTCGTAGCTCAAACCGATGCCTCGTGGTGCATAAACATCGGTGATCTTTAACCCATTGACTCGCGGCAATAATTTGTAAAGATTAGTAATACCAACGTTAGGCATGGCCGTATCAAGCAGGCACCAGTCCCGGTTCAACTGGGACCTTTAGTCCCGGTTCTAGACACCAACCGGGACGAAAGGGGTTGCTGCCCTTTAGACCCGGTTGATGTCTGCAGCCGAGACTAAAGTGTAGGCCTTTAGTCCCGGTTGTAGACACCAATCCTAAGATTCTGCCTATATATATCCACCCCCCCCCCTCCTCTGTTTTTTGGCCCTAGAAGGATGAGAGGTGTGGGCTACTCTGTTTTTTGCCTATATATGCACATGAGGTGTTCGATGAAATGTCAGAGCCACAAAGTTTTCTCCTCTCTTCTTCCTTCAAGCTCGACCTCCGATTAGCTCCATTTTTTTTCAAGATTGTCTAGGTTTAGCAGTGCACCAACTATCCAAGTGTTCTAGAAAGGTTAGTAACTTCATCCTTTCATCTTTCACTGCTAGTTTAGCTCATTTCAAATGCTCTAGAAGTAGAGTGGTTTGTGGGTTTTAGTGAAGGAGTGTATGTGTGAGTTTATTTGATTTAGATGCACAATTTGAGCTCAAATTAACTTCTTAGTTTGCACATGTGTAGGGTGCTGTCCCGTCTCCGTCCTCGTCATCACCGCCGTCGATTGCCTGCGCCGATCTCGTCGCCGGCACCACCATGGTGAGCCTCTTGTTTATATCATAATAGTGAACAGCTTAGCCAGAAGCAAATCATCGCATTAGGTAAACACAATAACCTGTTGATTTTACTAATGACGAGGAAGAAAAAATGGCCCTCTCATTTGGTCAGAAATACATTGTCTAACTTTCTTTCTGCACCAATTGCAGGTTATAGGCGCTGGGTTGGCCGATTCCCGAGTGTTATAAATGTTGCACATCATCATGTATCCATCTGATCTTCTCTCTCAAAGGAAGGGTTCTCTGATGTGAATGAAGCGCTGCAGATGGGGAACCCAGAGTGCAAGCATCCCCTCGCTGTCAACTGTTCCCTACGCGACGTCCATTCACATGTACCACATCTATAAACTAATATAACATCTTTTAGATCACTAGTTCACACAAGGAGTAGCTCACAGCTCACTAGTTCTCGTGTGTAACGGTTGATGCCCTTACATGAGCGCGTCACTACGGCCATGCAGGATAGGGTTGCGGACATCACTCGAACCTCCCTCCGGTTGCTAACTGGCATGCATTTTGCACTACTGGATCGGATTACATTAACTTGGAGGCTGGGATGTTATACCATATTTGTTCTCTCTTCCATTTTGCGCAGAACCGAAATATTTTAGTGTAGCGTCGATATATCATACGCCATGTTCAGTGCCAAAAAAAGTCATTTGTTCGTTCCTTATTTGCAGCTCTGCCTTGCTTCGTTTCATATATGCACATGTTTGTGTGAAAATGTAAGAACCCTGCACAAACTCTTCCTTGTTGGACGCGACGATCCATACAAAACGTCCAGCAAGGAAAGAAAGTAACACACAGTTGGTCCATCTATCTCTACCAACTGTGTTACTTTGTTGTAGCTAATTAATCTATGGCCACCTACGTTGTTCATTGTTTACTTATTTCTTTGAGGTAGCACGCTAATCATGCCGAATGGTCTATGGCCACCTGTGTTATCTATGTTACTCAACCATCCATGTTCGTCTATCTATCTATATATTACTCCCTCCGTCCAGAAATATAGTTCTAGATACATTCATTTTTATCCATTTTTATGACAAGTATTTTTGGACGGAGGGAGTTTTAGTTACTACTCCAAAGCAACTTGTGTTGCTATATATTAGTACCGTCCGTGTAATTGTTGATTGTGCTATTTACCACGACTGGTGGATTAATGTGTCGTTTTTATGAGAAATCTTCTATATCTAAATAGCTAGTCCCCACTATCTATTTCTCTTAACATGCAAGCATGCCACATCATCCCATAACATGCATGAGAAAAGGTCCACCCCACTACCATGTGTCTCTGAACATGCAAGCATGCCACTTCATCATGACATGCATGAAAAAAAGACCCATCTTAACATGCAAACATACATGAGAATTTTTATTCTATTATGCCATATATATTTAATGAACATTTTACAATTATATAGTAATCAAACATAATAACTCATTTGTATTTTTGATTTTAGTTTTTATATTATTACTTCAAATATTCAGGTTTCATACAACGAATCACATTGAAATATGTAGCAAAATATTCCCGCAACAACGTGCGGGGTACCATCTAGTTGCTCCAGTGATTCTGCCCGAGTATCACTCTTGATTTACTCCTTGTAAAAGAAAAAAATAACTTGCTCTATGGAATGCATGATTCATCAACCTATAAAAACAAATGGTGCCAGCAATTAATTGGCTCTGGCGTCGGCGTTGTCTACCGGGTGACCTTGTCCTTGGACCTCCACGGCAAAGTATGCAAAGTGCAATTAGAGCTTGGTTCATTTTGGATATGGTTATTTATGAACTTACTAACCGCTAGGTGAGGCAAACACTAAGCCACTAAATCTAAGATTATGCACCACAAAAATCAAAACAAACAGAACACCAAAACTTGGTGATCAAGGTTCTTGCATGCAAGTCACAAGAAGATTTTATTACTGGACATCATTGTCTATCCTTCTGTGCTCTAGACCCAACGATTACGTCACATGCTATCTTCTCCTCAACTATGGTGCATCCCTGCGACAAACCACCCACAAACAACAAGCCAATTGGCTAGATGGTTGAGCCTACGTGGACAAACCGGACTTGCAGGACCAGCGGGCATG
>NC_041390.1:2007804-2010542 GCF_002162155.2 Triticum dicoccoides | reverse complement strand
ACACACACTCGCCGGCCGGTCATGGCGACGATGCAGATTCCCACACCCCGATCTCTCCTCCTGCTCCTCTTTCTCGCCACCCCCTTCTTCGTCCTCCCCAACCCCTCCTCCGCCTCTGTCTCCCTCCCGGACATCATCCTGCCCGAGGTAGTCAACGACAACGAGGCCCACGTGGTCGTCCTCACCGCCGCCAACTTCTCCTCCTTCCTCGCCGTCCGCCGCCACGTCGTAGTTGACTTTTACGCGCCCTGGTGCTACTGGTCCCGCAAGCTCGCGCCGGAGTACGGCGCGGCCGCGTCGCACCTGGTCGGCTGGGGGCTCGATGTCGCGCTCGCCAAGGTCGACGCCACCCAGGAACATGACCTCGCTCGCGCCCATGATGTCCAGGGGTACCCCACCGTCCTCTTCTTCATCGACGGCGTGCCCAAACCCTACCCCTACTACGGCGAGAGGACCAAGTAAGTAAAAAGGTAAATACTTCTTTATTCACCTCCGCGGCTGCTGCTGTTGTATGATCAACGTTGCCATTTTTCCATGGCTTCAGGGACGCCATCCTCGCTTGGATCTCCCAGAGACTGGGCCCTGCGGTGCAGAACGTCACCACCGTCGACGAGGCCGAGAAGATCATTACCAGCGGCGAAGTGGCCGTGCTCGCCTTGCTCGACTCCCTCTGGGTACGTTCCAATCCCAACCAGAATACCCAGATTCACCCATAATAAAATGCTTGAATCGCAACAAAACTCACCAACGACGTGGCCATGTTACCAAAAATTGATTACTCTGTCATCAAATGTTATAGGGTACTCACAGTGATGAGCTTGCTGCTGCCTCAAGGCTGGAAGATTACGACCAATTCTTCAATACTACCAACTTCTACCAGACTACATGTCCTGATGTAGCCAAGCTTTTCCACGTTGACCCGGCAGCAAAGCGCCCATCATTAGTCCTGCTGAAGAAAGATGAGGTCATGTTGACCGTATATGGTAAACTTGCTTTAGCTTTCCCCAGCAACCTTTCCATTCCATTTCTATATGCTGAGTTGGTTTGACAGTTAAATCGGATCATACTGTAATGTGCTTCTTGCAGATGGGGAGTTCAGAGCGCCTGCAATTGCTGAGTTTGTTTTGGCCAACAAAATCCCATCAAACATGTACCGCCCTTATACTGGAAAGCGCCTCTCCAATTTTTGATAGTCCAATCAACAAGCAAGTGAGTCATGTTGTCCTCCATTGGGCAACTTTTTTTTTCTATATTAGAACAATGTCCGTGCGTTGCAACTGCATATAAATATTCTAATACGTTAGCTTGTGATTTACCTGCCTATAATAATGTGACTGTGTAAATAAATGTTGATCAAATCCTGCCTATAAATTACCTTATAGTTTGATCAGAAATTTGGTAATTAAATTAAAAAAGAATTGGCGCAGAAGGTAAATAAATTAATTTGATTGTTTATCATACAAGGACAAGAAGGGTTGACGAAGGGATGGTCCAAAGGAAGGTAAAATGAGAACGCTTACGTTCTTTTTAAGTAGTATATACTCCCTCTGTTTCAAATTAGTTGTCGCAGATATGGATGTATCTAGATGTATTTTAGTTCTACATACATCCATTTCTGTGACGAGTAATTTGGAACGGAGGGAGTATAAGAGATTCCTATTTCATAACCCTTGAGTTTCAAGATTACGGGCCTATCGTGTCACCCTGTAAAAACCATTGCTGCTACAGATCTATTTTTGGAATCATTTTCTCTAAATATACTTGAAACAATTCATATAAAGTTATCTCGGTCTAGTCCAGATGCCGACATGAAGTTCCCTCTGTTTTCTATTGCCGAGTTGGAATTTCTATGGCTGGCTCATTTGCACGTTCACTTGTTCGCAATCGGCAAATCTATATTCACAAGAAATTCTGTTCAAAAAAATATTCATAAGAAATTGACATAACTTGGATTTATAAAAACATCAGCCACATACTAAGGTACAATTGGTACTCTGTTGGATTCCCATCCTCTTTGCACCCGCAGTTCCACGATAACTACCTCGACATCGGCGACCCTGAAGCGACATCGACCACGGCGTCCCACGCATGGCTACCTCAACCACGGCTACACCATCCTAAGCTCTCGGCTACATCAACACCGACACAAAAGGGCTATCACCTCACTTGAGCAACTAGTCGGTTTTCTCTATAGTCAACGTGTTCGCAATGTGACACCGTCCACACCACTCCCGCTACGACTACAGGGGAATGTCAGCCCGTTGGCTGCTATTCTCTCCAGTCTGACCGTCTGCGATGTTCCTGTTATCTGCGATGCTGCTGCTACGACTGCGCGGGGATGTTCGAATATATAGCTATATCTTTGTATTTGGTAGACTATGATTTATAATCATCTCCTGCCTTTTCCCTAGGAGAGGCTTCTTGCCCTCCAAGCCATGTGCTTTATATAAGTTGCCCGAGAGGCTCAATACAACATCCAAGCATTACGCCAGCAATCTCCTCTCTATTTTTCTTACAGTCAGCTTCAACATGTTTGTACGTTCACGTGTATTGCTTGGCCAAAAGTGTTAGAAGGGATAGAGAGGGATTGTTGCGGAATATGATGGATGTATTATTGAGCCCCGAGGGCGAGTATATATTGAGTACAAGAGTTGGAGGGCAAGATGCCTCTCCTATAGAGTAAAATATATCTCTAACATCCCCCGCAATCATAGCGGCGGCATTGCGAACAACAAGAG